>NW_023270244.1:1364542-1405648 GCF_011800145.1 Mirounga leonina
GAAGGAAGGAAGGAAGGAAGGAAGGAAGGAAGGAAGGAAGGAAGGAAAGAAAAGACTGAAAGGGAAGAAGGGAGGAGGGAGGACAGAAAGAAAGAAAAAGAGGGAGAAAGAAAAGATGTGTATATTTAGGGACAAAAATTTTGAAGTTAAAATCGTACCTAGGCAATGACCACATCAACACAATAAATGACTTAATGAAAGTGGTTAAGAGCTGACCCAGGGTTAAGACTTTGAATATATGGTATTACAATACTACTGGGTGGGTAGATTGGCTTCTGTGGGCTAGCCTGGTTATGACTCCACCATTCATGAAGTTATTCTTATGGGAGAAAGCTGAAGGGACTAAGATGATGTCTCTGTCTCCCCCCACACTACCCCCATTACAATCACTGAAGGTCTAGAAGTAGATGTGGAGGAAGGGAAGTGTTTGGAGGCTACTGAAGACACAGAGAAGGCTCAGATGGAGAAAAATAGGATTATGAGAGGTATCAAAGGAAGTGAGGAAAGAAATGATAGAAAAATTATGTGTGGATATTAAGAAGCAATGGGGGTATCCGATTTCCAGTCAGGCTCTGAAATTCTCTCAACTGCCTGGCTTCTTTGCTATTTCACACCCTAATGATCCCCTTACCTATTTGTTATCCACCTTCTTCCTACCATCATGAGAAATGGCACAGTGGAAGAAGGTTCACTTCACACTCTCCAAGTTCTGGAATGAACACTACCAATGATCAATGATATGCTCATAAGAACAGTGTTAAAGCCTGGGATCTGTCTTGTACCACTCATGAGTGGGCAGGGATATTTTGTTGTGCTGTATATTATCAAGGATTGGGTTGGGAATTTCATGTGCACACTCCTCAAATTGAGGGAAACTGTGTCACAGGGCTGTAGGGTGCTGATACCAGGGCTACATTTTCCAGTCCACTTACGATATTATCTTGAGTTTTCATCACTCACTCAGCAGCTCCTTTCTTGGCCTATAGCCCAGCTACCTTTTAATTCAAGGATTTTAGCTTGCTTTTTTTTTTATACACAAAAGTAGAAAGACTAGTATAATAAACTCTGTATGCCTATCACCAAGCTTTACCAATTATCAGTATTCAGCCATTCTTTTGCCAGATGCTGTCTCCTCCAACATCATCAAAACAGTTAATTGGTAAGACAAGGCTGAGTTTATTCTTACCTAATAGGGGAGACCTTGCCAGAGTCCTAATATCTTCTTAAAGTAAGAATGGCAAAGTTGGGATATTTATGAGATTGTAGAGTCTGGCTTAAGGTATATCATTCAATAGGAGGGGGGTATGATTAGGATTAAGGATCATGATGTGATAATTTATGATTCAAGGATACAGCAAGGTGAAAATTTGAAGGGAAGGATTCAAAGAGTTTCAGGGTATAAACAGTGGTTCTATGCTATCTGTTGAAAAGTTAAGCAGTTTGATTTGTTCATTTAAATGGACTTATGGGAAGTTCCTGAAACAAACAATAAATGTATTTGCAGCTTTTATCTTCCTGGACAAGAGTACCCTGGAATAGTGAAATCGAATTGATGAGGCAGTGGAATAATAAAGTTATATTGGTAAATCAGCTGAATAGTAAACTCATGTTAGTGTACATAGTAAGTTCTGTGGGTGTATGTCTTCTGAGTTCCTGTGTCATCTAGCCCCCACTCACTTTTATTGTTTTTATTTGTTAGAGTACTTTAAATTATTGCTTATTGTTTAAAATTGCCAAAATGTATCCCACTCAGATACACAGTCTATAATTAGGTAAAATCTTGAATAACAAAAACCCTCATATACATGCAATTAAAAAAATTTTTTTTTCAATTGTTCTGTTCTTAGCTTTATCAAGATAGCCAAGGAAATAACTCTCATGCTAGGAGTTCACTGTCACACTTTGGAATAAAAAATGTCAAGGACTATTCAGAATCTCAAAGAGCTCTAAATAGAAATCATTGCCTTATTGGGCCAATAGCCATCTAAGAGATGATGCTCTCTACAAGAGCAGAGAACCCCAAGTACAAATTCAATGTGGGCTTTGTGGGGAGTGTGCTGGGTGAAGTCAGCTCCTTTTTGGTAAATTAAGCCATTCTTCTAAAGGAAAAATACTGCCTGAAGGAAACGTATCATGGCTTTGGACATCTACTTCTTTGGGGTTCTGTAAAAATCTAAGTGTATTTAGGCTACCAACATTAATTGAGCACATTTTAGTGCAGGGAAAGGAGGGGCTACACAGAAGGGAAAAGCCATCTCTGGGTTTTTGTGGAAAGCCTACTTTAGTGGAAAAATGACAATATTTGGAGGCAGGTCTGGGTAGGAATCTTGAAGAGATTGCTTAACATCTAATTTCTTAATGTTTCTAAGTTTCAAATTCTGCTATAATCAATCTTGCAAGCTTTTAAGGATGGGAAGAAATAATGCCGTCTAGAGGATGGTATCTACAATTCAATATTTTAATTGCAATTTCTGCCCTTGAGGAGACAGTTAAAGGCCGAGAGTAGGAGTCAAGGGTAGCAGCTTGCATTGGGGCCTGATTACGTCATGCTTGACTGTGTCCTATGTGTTGGTGAACACTTCTGAGTGGGATCCTGGTATGAATAGAGCCACACTTCACGAGTCTGAATTTGATAGCCAGGGTCACCCTTAGACTCAGGCAAGAAGGAGCTGTGTGCTGGGCCATGTTTTAAAGCACTGTTAGTCAACACTTGGTGACACATGGATCCTTCAGGACCTCGTGCTCAGCACTGACTGTGACCAACAGTTAAACATTCACTCCCGCCTCCAACATTGCTTCAGCCTCAGGGCAACACTCCACATCTCTTGCATTACATTCTCAAAAAGAAAACTGTGCCCAAATGCTGTAGTAGTTTGAGTGTTTTTCCACAGATACTACTCCAGAGTATATGGAGGATTTGAATGACAGAAGAGCTTGGGTATGGGAAAAGACAAATTAGCTAACTTGTCAATCCTTCATAGCTTGCATGCACTAGACTCACGCACAACAAAGTATCTCCCATAGTGCTGAACACCTGTTTTGTCTGTCTTCTTTCCTACGTATACTTCTAGAGACAATTGCAAATTAGTGAGGTATAAACAGCTGAGGAATATTTTACAGTATGAAACATTCAAATAACTTAAATACAGATCAGGCTGAACCATATAAAATTGGCATGTAAAATTGTTCCTTTTCGGGTAGATTAACCTGCATGATTCAAATACACACACATACATCTAAAGACATACATGCATGAAGCATGATAGCAATTCCATCTATTACTGTGTGGCTCTAAAATTGCTTTAAGACAGGGTGAAAATTAAGGAATAATGACATTAAAGTATTTTGTAATATTTCCTGTGATCATTTTTTCCATACGCAATACTGTTATAAGGTTTGAACATGGTATGTAAACTTATGACTTTGATATGATATGTAAAGTTGATGATTATTTCCAAATTGAAATATTGCTTTAAGCATTTTTTTTAACAAATCCAGTTGCTACTGTTTTAGGGGAATGAAGTTTCTCTAAAATGAAATTAATAAAAAGCTATCTGAAAACCACAGTAACTCACAAAGATGGCATTGCTGAGAATAGGCCACATATTATCTGCAAATCTTGATTATAACAACATAAGCACTTGTTTTGGTCAAAAAAAGCAAGAAACATAAATTTTATGGTATAAATATAAAATAATTTATAAATGTTATAGATCTTTATTTCACTACTCCTCCAAACATCACTAGCTTATTCAAAGAACAATCATATATGTGAAATGTTATTATGAAGATATATTTGCCACAGTAGGAGGATAGAATGGATTTTACTTAACAATTTGTTAACTTGCTTTATTACTTTTAAATATCTGTATTTTCACTCCAGTTTCCTCAGATATTAGGAGCAGGCCTGTTTCCAACAATGTCTTTATTTATTAATAACAATTAGTCATTGGCACCCATATGTGCCAAGTAGATTGAAGAGAATAAATATTTAAAGATGACTAGACCATAGAAGAGGCTACTGCAAAAGTCTTTAACTCAAAACCCAAGGAGGGTGGCAGGTATCATAAGTCAGTGAAGCAGAGGGAAGGAGTAACAGAGTGTGGTGGCCACAGGGAGGAACTGGACAGAGTTCATGTTCTGTCTAAAGGACACACCTGTGCTCAGGCTGCAGCCATTGTTGTCATCAGGAGACATGGGTCATGGGCGCTGGGTGGCTCAGTCAGTTAAGCATTTGATTCTTGATTTGGGCTCAGGTCATGATCTCAGGGTCCTGGGAGAGAGCCCCAGGGCAAGGCTCTGCACTCAGTGTAGAGTCTGCTTGTCCCTCTCCCTCCCCCTTTGCTTCCCCCCCACTTGCAGGTGCTCTCTCTCAAATAAATAAATAAAATCTTATGGGTCAAAGATTGCCAGATCTTATGCTTTTTAAAAAAGTTAGGAATATGGAATTTTTACATAAAATCTCTCAAGTAGAGATTAATTTATTTTTTTATTTTTTATTTATTTTTAAATTTTTATTGTTATGTTAATCACCATACATTACATCATTACTGTTTGATATAGTGTTCCATGATTCATTGTTTGTGCATAACACTCAGTGCTCCATGCAGAACATACCCTCTTTAACACCCATCACCAGGATAACCCATCCACCCACCCCCCTCCCCTCTAGAACCCTCAGTTTGTTTTTCAGAGTCCATCATCTCTCATGATTTGTCTCCCCTCCGATATTCCCCCCTTCATTCCTCCCGTCCTGCTATCTTCTTTTTTCTTTTTCTTAACATATATTGCATTATTTGTTTCAGAGGTACAGATCTGTGATTCAACAGTCTTGCACAATTCACATGCTCACCATAGCACATACCCCATCAGTGTCTATCACCCAGCCACCCCAGCCCTCCCACCCCACCCCACCCCCCACTCCAGCAACCATCAGTTTGTTTCCTGAGATTAAGAATTCCTCATATCAGTGAGATCATATGATACATGTCTTTCTCTGATTGACTTATTTCGCCCAGCATAACACCCTCCAGTTCCATCCACGTCGTTGCAAATGGCAAGATCTCATTCCTTTTGATGGCTGCATAATATTCCATTCTATACATATACCATATCTTCTTTATCCATTCATCTGTCAATGGACATCTTGGCTCCTTCCACAGTTTGGCTATTGTGGACATTGCTGCTATAAACATCAGGGTGCATGTACCCCTTTGGATCCCTACATTTGTATCTTTGGGGTAAATGCCCAGTAGTGCAATTGCTGGATCATATGGTAGCTCTATTTTCAACTTTTTGAGGAACCTCCACACTGTTTTCCAGAGTGGCTGCACCAGCTTGCATTCCCACCAACAGTGTAGGAGGGTTCCCCTTTCTCCGCATCCCAGCCAACATCTGCCGTTTCCTGACTTCTTAATTTTAGCCATTCTGACTGGTGTGAGGTGATATCTCATTGAGCTTTTGATTTGGATTTCCCTGATGCCGAGTGATGTTGAGCACTTTTTCATGTGTCTGTTGGCCATTTGGATGTCTTCTTTGGAAAAATGTCTGTTCATGTCTTCTGCCCATTTCTTGATTGGATTCTTTGTTCTTTGGGTGTTGAGTTTGATGAGTTCTTTATAGATTTTGGATACTAGCCCTTTATCTGATATGTCATTTGCAAATATCTTCTCCCATTCTGTCGGTTGTCTTTTGGCTTTGTTGACTGTTTCTTTTGCTGTGCAAAAGCTTTTTATCTTGATGAAGTCCCAATAGTTCATTTTTGCCCTTGCTTCCCTTGCCTTTGGCGATGTTTCTAGGAGGAAGTTGCTGTGGCTGAGGTCAAAGAGGTTGCTGCCTGTGTTCTCCTTTAGGATTTTGATGGACTCCTGTCTCACATTGAGGTCTTTCAACCATTTAGAGTCTGTTTTTGTGTGTGGTGTAAGGAAATGGTCCAGTTTCATACTTCTGCATGTGGCTGTCCAATTTTCCCAACACCATTTGTTGAAGAGACTGTCTTTGTTCCATTGGACATTCTTTCCTGCTTTGTCAAAGATTAGTTGACTACAGAGTTGAGGGTCCATTTCTGGGCTCTCTATTCTGTTCCATTGATCGATGTGTCTGTTTTTGTGCCAGTCCCATACTGTCTTGATGATGACAGCTTTGTAATAGAGCTTGAAGTCTGGAATTGCGATGCCGCCAGCTTTGCATTACTTTTTCAACATTCCTCTGGCTATTCGGGGTCTTTTCTGGTTCCACATAAATTTTAGGTATTTTAGGATGGTATTTTGATAGTGATTGCATTGAATGTGTAGATTGCTCTAGGTAGCATTGATATCTTCACAATATTTGTTCTTCCAATCCATGAGCATGGAACGTTTTTCCATTTTTTTGTGTCTTCCTCAATTTCTTTCATGAGTATTTTATAGTTTTCTGAGTACAGATCCTTTGCCTCTTTGAGATTTATCCCTAGGTATCTTATGGTTTTGAGTGCAATTGTAAATGGGATCGATTACTTAATTTCTCTTTCTTCTGTCTTGTGTTGGTGTATAGAAATGCCACTGATTTCTGTACATTGATTTTTATATCCTGCCACTTTACTGAATTGCTGTATGAGTTCTAGCAGTTTTGGGGTGGAGTCTTTGGGGTTTTCCACATAAAGTATCATATCATCTGCAAAGAGTGAGAGTTTGACTTCTTCTTTGCTGATTTGGATGCCTTTTATTTCTTTTTGTTGTCTGATTGCTGTGGCTAGGACTTCTAGTACTATGTTGAATAGAAGTGCTGATAGTGGACATCCCTGCCATGTTCCTGACCTTAGGGGGAAAGTGCTCAGTTTTCCCCATTGAGAATGATATACACTATAGGTTTTTCATAGATGGCTTTTATGATATTGAGGTATGTACCTTCTATCCCTATACTCTGAAGAGTTTTGATCAAGAAAGAATGCTGTACTTTGTCAAACGCTTTTTCTGCATCTACTGAGAGGATCATATGATTCTTGTTCTTTCTTTTGTTAATGTATTGTATGATGTTGATTAATTTGAGGATGTTGAACCAACCTTGCGGTGCACTTGGCGTGGTGAATAATCCTTTTAATGTACTGTTGGATCCTACTGACTAGTATTTTGGTGAGAATTTTTGCATCCATGTTCATCAAGGATATTGGTCTGTAATTCTCCTTTTTGATGGGGTCTTGGTCTGGTTTGGGGATCAAGGTAATGGTGGCCTCATAAAACGAGTTTGGAAGTTTTCCTTCCATTTCTATTTTTTGGAACAGTTTCAGAAGAATAGGTATTAATTCTTCATTAAATATTTGGTAGAATTCCCCTGGGAAGCCATCTGGCCCTGGGCTTTTGTTTGTTGGGAGATTTTTGATGACTGCTTCAATTTCCTTAGTGGCTATAGGTCTGTTCAGGTTTTCTATTTCTTCCTGGTTCAGTTTTGGTAGTTGATACATCTCTAGGAATGCATCCATTTCTTCCAGGTTATCTAATTTGCTCGCATAGAGTTGCTCATAATATGTTCTTATAATTGTTTGTATTTCTTTGGTGTTGGTTGTGATCTCTCCTCTTTCATTCATGATTTTGTTGATTTGGGTCATTTCTCTTCTCTTTTTGATAAGTCTGGCCAGGGGTTTATCAATCTTGTTAATTCTTTCAAAGAACCAGCTCCTAGTTTTGTTGATCTGTTCTACTGTTCTTTTAGTTTCTATTTCATTGATTCCTCTCAGATCTTTATTATTTCTCTTCTCCTGCTGGGTTTAGGCTTTATTTGCTGTTGTTTCTCCAGCTCCTTTAGGTGTAGGGTTACGTTGTGTACTTGAGACCTTTCTTGTTTCTTGAGAAAGGCTTGTATTGCTATATACTTTCCTCTTAGGACTGCCTTTGCTGCATCCCAAAGATTTTGAACAGTTGTGTTTTCATTTTCATTGGTTTCCATGAATTTTTTTAATTCTTCTTTAATTTCCTGTTGACCCATTCATTCTTTAGTAGGATGCCCTTTAGCCTCCATGTATTTGAGTTCTTTCCAACTTTCCTTTTGTGATTGAGTTCTAGGTTCAAAGCATTGTGGTCTGAAAATGGGCAGGGAATGATCCCAATCTTTTGGTACTGGTTGAGACCTGATTTATGACCTAGTATGTGATCTATTCTGTAGAATGTTCCATGGGCACTAGAGAAGAATGTGTATTCTATTGCTTTGGGATGGAATGTTCTGAATATATCTGTGAAGTCCATTTGGCCCAGTGTGTCATTTAAAGTCTTTATTTCGTTGTTGATCTTTTGCTTAGACGATCTGTCCATTTCAGTGAGGGGGGTGTTAAAGTCCCCCACTATTATTGTATTGTTGTCAATGTGTTTCTTTGCTTTTGTTATTAATTGCCTTATAGAATTGGCTGCTCCCATGTTAGGGGCATAGATATTTACAATTGTTAGATCTTCTTGTTGGATAGACCCTTTAAGTAGGATATAGTGTCCTTCCTCATCTCTTATTACAGTCTTTGGTTTAAAATTTAATTTGTCTGATATAAGGATTGCCATCCCAGCTTTCTTTTGGTGTCCATTAGCATGGTAAATGGTTTTCCACCCCCTCACTTTCAATCTGGGAGTGTCGTTGGGTCTAAAATGAATCTCTTGCAGACAGCATATCAATGGGTCTTGTTTTTTAATCCAATCTGATAGCCTGTGTCTTTTGATTGGGGCATTTAGCCCATTTACATTCAGGGTAACTATTGAAAGATAGGAATTTAGTGCCATTGTATTGTCTGTAAGGTAACCGTTACTGTATATTGTCTGTGTTCCTTTCTGGTCTATGTTGCTTTTAGGCTCTCTCTTTGCTTAGAGGACCCCTTTCAATATTTCTTGTATGGTTGGTTTCCTGTTTGCAAATTCCTTTAGTTTTTGTTTGCCCTGGAAGCTTTTTATCTCCCCTTCTATTTTCAATGACTGCTTAGCTGGATATAGTATTCTTGGCTGCATATTTTTCTCATTTAGTGCTCTGAATATATCCTGCCAGTCCTTTCTAGCCTGCCAGGTCTCTGTGGATAGGTCTGTTGCCAATCTAATGTTTCTACCATTGTAGGTTACAGATCTCTTGTCCTGAGCTGCTTTCAGGATTTTCTCTTTGTCTCTGAGACTTGTAAGTTTTACTATTAGATATCGGGGTGTTGACCTATTTTTATTGATTTTGAGAGGGGCTCTCTGTGCTTCCTGGATTTTGATGCCTGTTTCCTTCCCCAAATTAGGGAAGTTCTCTGCTAGAATTTGTTACAATATACCTCTAACCCTCTCTTTCTTTCTTCTTCTTCTGGGATCCCAATCATTCTAATGTTGTTTCATCTCATGGTATCAGTTATCTCTCAAATTCTGCCCTCGTGATCCAGTAGTTGTTTATCTCTCTTTTCCTCAGCTTCCTTATTTTCCACCATTTGGTCTTCTATATCACTGATTCTCTTTTCTGCCTCATTTATCCTAGCAGTTAGCACCCCCATTTTTGATTGCACCTCATTAATAGCTGTTTTGATTTCACCTTGGTTAGATTTTAGTTCTTTTATTTCTCCAGAAAGGGTTTCTCTAGTAACTTCCATGCTTTTTTCAAGCCCAGCTAGTATCTTTAAAGTGATGATTCTGAACTCTAGATCCGACATCGTACTAATGTCTGTATTGAGTAGGTCCCTGGCAGTCGGTACTACCTCTTGTTCTTTTTGTTGAGGTGATTTTTTCCATCTTGTCATTTTGTCCCAAGGAGAATAGATTAATGAGAGAACAAAATGCTAACAGGGTAACAACGTCCTCAGAAAATTTAATCTAAACAAATCAGAAAAGCCCTGAAGCTGGGGGAAAAGAAAGGGAAAGAAAGAAAAAAGAAAAAGAGAGGAAAAGAAACAAAAACAGAACAAAACAAGAAATACCAGAATATGATCAAATATGATCTGGCTGGTGCATAGATCAGTGCCACACACTGATTTTGGGCATATTTTGGTCTGTTAGAAGAAAGTGCCTCCCAAAATTTTAAAGAAAGAAAAACTTATATATGTACAAAAATAAGGGTTAATACAATGAAGGGATGGAATATGACTGTAAAGATGAAAATTATAAAAAATTTTATAAAAGGAATTGTTAGAAGTTGTTTGAAAAAAGAAAGAAGAGGATTTTTAAAAAAAAGAAAAAAAAAAGGGAGAGAATGTGATCAGGCAGGAGAGTAGAACAAAACCATACACTAGAGATTTAGGGTATATTTTGATCTGTTAGAAGAAACTATCTCAAAATTTTAAAGAGAGAACAACATATATATATATATATATGCCAAAAATAAGGGTAACTACTCTGAAGCGATAGAATATGACTCTAAAAATGAGGGGCCTGTTGCCGTGGTTCCCAAATGTCTTTGCCGGAGGCAGAATTGCCCCACCCTTGCCCGGTCTGGGCTAAGTAATCTGCTCGGGTTTGCTCTCGGGACCTTTTGTTCCCTGCAAGATTTCCATACAGCTTTGGAGGCCAAGAGTGAAACTGGCAGCCTCCCAATCTCTGCCCCAGAGGATCCAAGAACTCGGGGCCTCACTCCTCAGTGAGCCCCAAGAGAAAAGCAGTCAGTCACTGCCGCCTCCCTGGTCTCCGGCTGCACTCCATGCTCACCCGGCCTGTGACTGAGCGTTTCTATCTCTGGCACCCGACTTGGTGTGGAGTCTTCAAACCCAACAGATCCCTGCAGTGTGCTCCCGCGCCAATCCTCCCGGGGGAGGAAGGGGAGTCTCCCCGGATCTGCCGCTAGTTGGGTCCCTGCTGGAGGAGCAGTGGCCCGACTGCCGTGGATCACGGTTTAGGGCAACCCCGAGCTGAGAGCCCATGCCTCAGCTCTGTCTCCGATACCTGGGAGCTCTGCCACACTCAGGCACCCCGTCTTTCTGTGACCCCGAGGGTCCTGAGACCACACTGTCCCACGAGGGTTCCACCCCCTGCTTAGCCACTGGAGTGACATCCCTCAGCGGAGCCGACTTCTAAAAGTTCCAATTTTGTGCTCCGCGGCTCTATCACTTGCCAGAAGCGGCTGACAGAGGCCCCCTCCCCCGCCGTCTATCCTCCCGAATATCGCTTCAGATTCACTTCTCCACACATCCTACCTTCCAGAAAGTGGTCACTTTTCTGTTCAGAGAGTTGCTGCTATTCTTTTCTTCGATCTCCTGTTGAGTTTGTAGGTGTTCAGAATGGTTTGATCCCTATCCAGCTGAATTCCTGAGACCAGACGAAATCCAGGTCTCCTACTGCTCTGCCATCTTGCTCCACCCCCTAGAAATTAATTTTTTAAAACTATGTAGCTCATGGGGTGCCTGGGTGGCTCAGTTGGTTAAGCCGCTGCCTTTGGCTCAGGTCATGATCTCGGGGTTTTGGGATCGAGCCCCACATCAGGCTCCCTGCTCAGTGGAAAGTCTGCTTCTCCCTTTCCCTCTGCTGCTCCCCCCCTGCTGGTGCTCTCTTGCTCGTACTCTCTCTCTCAAATAAACAAAATCTTAAAAAACAAAAACAAAAACAAAACAAAACAAAACAAAAAAGCGATGTAGCTCAAACAAAATGCTTCTATGGGCTGTATTTAACCAATTCACTACTACTTCACAATTCTTACTTGAGATTGAGGTAACAGGGTCAAGAACCAACACTTGCCTTGTGCTCTTTGGCCATTTCTCATTTATCCTCCTCACTACTGAGTATCTCTTTTCTCCTCCTTCTCCTCCTCTTCCTTCTTCTTTTTCTTATTCTCTTCCCTCCTTTCCCTCCCCTGCCCTCTCTTCTTCCTCTCTCCAGTTGGCTTTCTTTTTCTGTTCCCATTGTGAAATAGAGCTGTCACACAAACTGTCACTTCAATTACAACTGGAACCTAACTAGCCAAGGAAAGAAAAATCTTTCCATACTACCTATGCATAAAGAGGGAGAGGAGTTTCTAGAAAATGTGGTTTAGGCACCAAAGTTATCCCTCACAGGATGATGGCAAATTGACTGATCCAAGATTAAACTGCCTTGAGAAGGCATATTTGAATTAAAAAAAAAAAAGGAATTTTTTGCCCCCCAAAGACCAAATATTTCCCAGTTTTCAAGGTTACTATTTTATACCAAAGTTAGCAAACCTATCAACCTCATACAATCTCACACAGGAATAATGAAAGCCAACTTAAAATGTTAATAATAATTATTATTCATATGTTATAATCTGATTATATTTGTTGCATATATTCAGACATGATGCTCATTATCTGAGAAGATATATTCTCTATGTTTGTACCTGGCTGAGTTGAGTACATTTGGAGCTCTAGATTCTCTGTATTAATTCATTTACTCCAATACAAGGACAATGGGATAAAAAGCAACTGGGGCAAGAAGAAAAAGGTGCTAAAAGAATCATCACAAATAACCCAGCAAGAGAATTGGCAAACCAAATGCCATAGGTCTTACTGTATAACAAGATTGGACAAGATAGGAAAATTGAATTTTGCTTAATGGTCTAACAGCTGATCTTTCCAAATTTGTTTTCCCAATTGTTTCTCTGAAATCTTCATTTTCATTGTTTGTAGTAACTATATTTCTTTGCTGTAAGTGGCTATTTATAGATCAGACATTTAAAATGTCAAATAATATTTAAGACAGCAAACATCTAAACATAAAATATATAATTTGCAGAATAAGTTATCAGGAATTACAGTGGTATCTTGAAATGCAGGCTCAAAATAACTGACTTTGCTTTAAGTAAAAAGTATATGGAATCAGAAAGCAGGGGTATCATTGTCTCCTCAATCTTCTCCAGTTAATCATTTTTCAGGCTCCCTCTTCCTCTTCAGTAAACCAAGAGATTCTCCCATATACAAATCTGCCTTGCTACAAGTTTATATAGATTTCTTATGCTTAGCTTTAACTATAGGTGGAGTATGGCCTCTCATCACTTTATAACACAAATCTGGTAGGTGAGTTCTAAGAATTATATAATCAGTGAATTTTAGAGTTATAAAGTCCTTAGACATATAACCCCTGGGTTTTATAGATGAGGAGCCCAAGACCCAAAGATATAAATTGACCTACCCAGGGTCAAAAAGCTAACAACTGGCAGAGCCTGGACTTGAATACAGAACTCCTTAGCTTTAATACCTTCCCACTGTCTCACAGAGAATTTTCTAGAAAATGGGTAGACCCTGTGATGGCTAATTACATGTGTCAACTTCACTAGACCACAGGACACCCAGATATTTGGTCAAACATTATTCTGTGTTTCTGGGACAGTGTTTTTGGATAAGATAAACATTTAAATTACTATACTTTAACATTAGATTGATCATTTTAATAGTAGAGTAAGAGATTGTCCTCCATAATGTGGGTGCACCTCATCCAATCAGATGAAAACCTAATGAACAAGAAAACAGACCCTCCCCCAGGTAAGAGAGAATTTTCTAGCTGACTGCCTTCAGATTTCTTCTACAATACTGGCTCTGTCTGCCTGACAATCTTCAAACTTTCTGTAAGTATCCTACACCTTTGGCATACCCTGCAGATTTTGAATTTACCAGCCTCCATGATCCTATGAGCCAATTCCCAAATCTCTGTATATAGTTTCCAAAAAAAAAAAAAAAATCATTTTCATGCTTCTCTTATCTTTTTACTTTTTATTATTTCCCACATTATAAAGTTTCCAGATGAACAGTAGGATTGTGTATCGGACTGAACCTTGTATGCCAACTCCAACTGGCTGACTGCCCCTGTTTTCTAAAGCAAAAACTGCCTCAGGGACAACACCACTGCTGCCACTAGTTCAATAAGTTCTCCCCAATGGAAGTATGAGCTAAAGTCTCAGGACATGACCCCATGACCCTCATGCCAAATTACCCTGTCTTTCAGGACACGAATACCATACAGTGGCTTCCTAAACTGCCGAGTGGACTGATGGCATAATCCAAAAGTGTGGGAGTTAAGTCCCTGCAGTGTGAAACTTGACCAGTAGGAAATGGGGGACAGGAAGGAACCAGACAGATGCATCTGCTCTCCTTTTCCACTTCTACATCGAGGTGCATCTCCTCCTCACTGCCCTTCTGGAAAGTCCTTGCTGCTAAGCAAGCATGTCTCCTGAATGACCTTCAGTTTCTCTTTATGGCTCTTTGGGGCATGGTAATTACATGAAAATGTATCACATTATATCACATCTTTCCCTTTGCCTCACCCTCATCACCCCAGATACCTCTCAAATAAAGTTTCACACTTTAATTCTTGCCTTAGGCTCTGCTTTTTAATGGATCAAGGAAAAGACACATTTTCTGAGTTCAGATTGATTATTGCTTAGTAACAGATTGCTGTGGGAAGTAAAGAATAGTTAAATTTGTCCAACAATTGGCTATTTGAAAAATTAAAATAGAAGTCGTATTATATATTTTTATAATATCCAACTAATATCTTGCTAAAATGCTTAGGAAATGAAGGATACCATTTATATAAAAATTCCTGGCTTGCTTGCAGTTAAAATCTTTTCACTTTGAAACAAATGAAAACCTTTGTAGTTTAGAAGTGCAAGTTTATAAATTTATATAGAGAATACACTGCACATTGACATTCTGGTATCTAAAGATTTTTTTTTTTTAATTTTATTTCTTTACTTGAAGGAGAGAAGGAGAGAGAGCATGAGCAGGCGGAGTGGCAGGCTGAAGGAGAGGGAGAAGCAGGCTCCCCATCAAGCAGAAAGCCTGATGTGGGGTTTGATCCCAGGACCCTGGGATCATGACCCAAGCCGAAGGCAGATGCTCAACCAACTGAGCCACCCAGGGGCCCCTAAAGATTTTTCACCCTTTTGAGCAATGTTCCCACTATCAATCATAATGATGTGCTATCAAACACAAAGATGGTATCTGAAGTTGGAGGGATGACCATCTTGGGACTGTTTGAGATTCCTTTACCAAATAAATCTGTGACCTGTTTCCTTCTCATAAAGTGACAAGTTAAGAGTTATAGTCTGATAAGTCTCAGCTAACAAAGGTTTTCCTATTATGGGATGAATGTTTGGGTGACCCCACTCCCCCTACCAACCCTTTTCATCTGTTGAAGTCCTAACCCCCAATGTGATAGTATTTAGAGATGGAGCCATTGGAGGTAAATAGGATTAGATGAGTTCATCTCATGGGTGGGGTCTTCATGATGGGATTAATACCACTATAAGAAGAGACTGGAGAGCTCACCCTCTGTCTCCCCACCATGTGAGGACACAGAAAACAGCGTCAGCAAGCCAAGAAGAGGGCTGTCAGCAGGAAATGAATCAGCTGACACCTTGATGTTGGACTTCTGAGCCTCCAGAACTGTGATAAAGGTCTGTCGTTTAAGCCACCCAGCCTATGTTTTTTTGTTATAGCAGCCTGAATGGACAAATACATTGACACTGATAACTTACCTAGATTCAACCTTCCCCCTTGTTTCTCTCTAAACCAGTCTGTGAAAACAGACTTAGTGGACAAGATGAAAGCAAGAAAGGCAAAAGATCAGTGGAAGGTTCAGACTAAGGTTGAAATTCAATAATTCTGTCTGAAATCTTCTCTAAACACAAACCATTAGAGAAATAAATTTTCTCTGAAAATCAGAATTGCTGATGTTGACCTTGGCCTCCCCAAATACCTTAAGACGTCAGAGCTGAATGCTCTGGACTGAATCCCACAGAAACAGGATTTAATACTTCATCCAAAGTCACAGTTGGGACATACTCTGGTCAGTG
The DNA here is from genome assembly GCF_011800145.1 of Mirounga leonina. Classification (NCBI taxonomy): domain Eukaryota; kingdom Metazoa; phylum Chordata; class Mammalia; order Carnivora; family Phocidae; genus Mirounga; species Mirounga leonina. The sequence goes on from NW_023270244.1 coordinate 1,380,248, forward strand.
AAAGAAACAAAAAATATCATCTGCAGCTCCTTAATTATATTTGCCCCAAGAGTTAATTTAAATTTGTTTAGTTTATTATGCAGAGGGAAAAAAACGTTATCTAAAAACCCCGGCTTTTTACAAAGCCAAGGATCATAGAAGTCAAACCACAGATTCTGCCACTTACATCACCAATAATAGAGATTCTATAATTAGAGATTAGCCAGCTGCAATCATTTCTGATGCTTCAGACAGCTGGATCAAGCTGATTTCATCTCAGTTGTGTCAAGCTAGAATGTCCCATTTTTTCCTTTTTAAAAGAAATCAGCGAAATAGTGTGGCTCAGAAACACAGAGAATCTCTTTCCCCCACCCAAATTTCTAACAAAGTATTTTTTGTACCTCTACATTTTTTTCTAGCGTCCCACATCTCCCAGCTAAAACACTTCTATTGCCATGTAGCTGCTGGGTGAGATGCTTGGAAAATTTTTCATCTTGACTTCAAATTGATGGCATTAGGAATGGTTCCTATAACTAAATCCTATATTCAATCCTACCACAAAAGCCACCATTTGGTTTATTTTCTCCAGCAACAGATGGCTGAGAAACCTTAAGATTAATAGTAATGGCAAGAGCAGTGACAATGACAACACTAATACTTTTCATTATTAATTGAAAAGTAAGCATTCCAGGCTGGATGCTCCTTTCCCCTAATTCTAACTCATTAGGAGTTCCCACCCAGCTGCACTTTGTGCCTCAAAATCCTTTCTTCCATTAACAACTGGAGCTGCTGATGTTATTTTGGCCATTTTTCTCACCATTGTTCTGTTTTGTGCAATAGGAGGCTTGTCTTACATTTTAATGTAGATGACAAAGCTAAGAACGTAACAATAAAGCACCACTCAGTGTTATTTGCTTCTAAGATGGTATCAAAACATTAAAGAGCTTCCTTAATTTAGCAATTTCCGTATCTCAGAGTTGTTACAATCAGGGTTAATAGGAATAGCCCACCCCACTTGAAGGGAATACAGAAATATTCACTGGAAATATATTCCTCCCTTCCTTATTACACTATCAATAAATTATTAAGCAGTTGACTACTACTGCCAATTAAACAAAGACCAAAGAAATATTTGTTGGTCACAGGACATGGATATCCCTGGAAAAAGAATAATCTAACTCAAATTATTTAAACTGTTGACAAATAAATGTGTAACCTTTGAGGACATAGTTTCCATTGGTTGAACTATTGTTTTTGAAGACTCTTTCACACAAGATTAAGTGTTCTAATTACCTAGTCAATATGACTTTCCCTCTTCCACTAATAAAATATCTCACCTTTGCTGATTTGATTCATAAGATGCTGAATTGAATATACTAGTTGGCGGTATGTTCCTCATTATATGGGCTAGTGCTTCCCAGAGTTTGTCAAGGTTAGGAGCTCCTTTATTAATTTTCTCCATAAATCCTGTATTTTGCAAGGCTTTGTTAATCCAATAAGATATTTTTATTAAATAACTAGTTTTCCCATTTGTATTAATCAAAGACACGTGAACTGTCACTCAAGGCAGGAGATGGGATCAGCTCTAGTCCTCTGACTTGCACTAAGAATGAGAGAGTTCTCCAATGAGTTGCTAGGTGAATAAAAACATATCCACCATAAATCCGACAAATTCCTTCATTTCCAACAAAATCTCATTTAACTTGCTCTGCTCTCACCTTACCCATTATTCCCTCTTTCTTCTCCAACCATACCTTCCCTGGACTTCTCATATGATGTCCTCCTAGCCAAGAAGTACCATCCCTTATTTGCATATACAAGACTTAAGTGTCACTCTTTTGATAATCTTCCAAGCTCGCTCCCCCCCGCAATAACCCACCAGTCAGAATTAACTGCTTCTTTGTCTTCGTTTGCTTAGTACTTTGTTTGTACTGTGGACATGCGATTGTGCTTATATACCTATTTTCCACATCAGACTGTGGAAGTCTAAGATCAATTTCTATGCCTTCCTGACATTTTATTCTTAGGGTTTTGCAGAATACCTGACACATAGTAGGGTCCTCATAGTATTTTATTTAGTGAATAAATGAGTATGTGAATGAATGAGTAAATATATAACCATACAATTCCACTGCTGTTGCCTACAAAGGTGAATTTTCCACAGGATTCTAATCTAATGCTGAAAGTGGGCAAGATCTAAAACATGAGCAAAGCATTGCAGCACTCAAACCTCTTTTCCTAAATGGAACTAAGTATTGGATTTGAGACTCTATAGCCAAGAGTGTACAAGCTTTTCCTTCCACTAGTTACCTAGTTTTAAAAATTTTTTACCTCTTAGCCAAAAATGATAAAGCACTTAGCAGGTCACATTTTGCTTTTCATATCTATTATTCCATTTGTTCCTCTTGCCAACCCTATAAAGTAGGTATTTTTATTGATTCTGCTTTCTAGGTGTAGAAACGTAGACTTTGCCCAAGGTCATAGAGTTAATAGATAAAATATGGAATTTAATTGCACACCTGCATTTTCCATAGATCACATAATACACTTTATGTACAACTACTTAATTATTATTACTACTTGATAGGACCGGTCAAGGCAAGAGGACACAGTGTAAGAAATGATCCATAGGAAACTAGAGTAACTCATATACCCAGATGTGAAATGGATATCACCAGGACTGGTTGCTATAGTATGGCTTCCATAAACAAAATACATACATAAGTTTGATTGTGTGAAGGAAAATACAAATATACACAGTGAGGTAAAAATATAACAAAAGGTTAAGCACAGTACAGTTAAAGATCATTTTAAATTTTAACTTTCTTTAGAATTTTCTGTTTTCCATATTTTTGCAATAAATATGTTATCTATATAATCAGAACATGTTATTTGAGTAAAAATAAGACATAAAATTGGGTAAATGGGTAGATTTATTGAATTGCTTAAGAACAAACTCGATATCTAAGAAGCTCACCTGCTTATGAATGTTCAACTTAAGGACCTAGATAGAGATAAACAAAACCATAAGCTAGGGCAAGGTCCCTGGTCTTTGCTTACTGCCAACAAATGGCACTAGATCTTGCTGGCCTCTGTAGACTTAAAAACAAATGGACTTATACATAATCTACATAATCTTCTGTTTTTTAAGTAGAAGAGTCTCCAAATACGGTAAAAGAAATCCCACAAAAAAAAATGGGAAGTCCTTTTTAAAGAGCACAAATGGGAAGTCTTTTTAAAGAGTACTGGCTTTTATAGATAAAAATATTAATCAAAGCATTATTTACAAAAGCAAAATTTCAGAATTCTCCTAAATATCTAAAAATGGGATAATGATAAAATATAAAAGCTATATCTAATTATGAATTATTACATAGCCATAGTTACATTTACTAAGAACTTTAATGACTTTGGGAAATTATCAAGATGTAATATTATTTTTAAAAGCCAGGATTGTATATATGCACAAGTTTAACTATATAAATATATTATACACAAAAAAGAAATTCAGAGCTAACAGTGAGTGTTTCTATGTATGAAAGTTATGGGACAAATTTTATTTTATATGAATATTTTTTCTATAGCCTATAATTTCTTCAATGAATATTTATCAGAAGGAAAAAAATCAAAATTTCTCTTTTTTCTTCCTTTTTCTGTGTCTCCCCCCTCTTTCTCTCTCTCTATCTCTCTCTCTCTATCTCTTTCACACACACACACACAAAACCCCGAAGGGAAAAAGCCAAAGCTTGAATTAAAATAGATTTAAAATAGAAGCAGACACCATGCTGATAGCCAAATAAACACTTGGGTGAACCAAATTAAGTGATTCTGCTGTAAATACTCAAACCCTTGGCTGACCTTGGTTTTTATCTGCACAAAGAACCCAGAGCCCAGGACTTGGAGCTAGATGGCAGATAAAAATCTCCATCATCCCAGGCCATGGAAGAGCTGACCGACCTTTCAGATAATTTTATGTTTTTGTTTTTGTTTTTTCTCACCACCTTCTGCCCTTGTCCAGGTGCAGATTTTTCTAAGCAGCAATAGTCAGAGCTCTGTGCAGCAAGAAAAAAAGAGTTAAATAAGTCACCTTAGAATCCATGGTATAAGTGAGAATGGAAGTGATTAATCATATTTATGATTTATGATTTATGGTGCCTAATTTACAAAGCACTTTGTGTGTATGTTGGCTTACAGCCACATGTGAGGTGTGTAGGACACACATTTATCATTACTTTCTGTAAGTACTCACAGCTTTTCTAAGCAGCAGAGCCTGTTTCAAACTTTACTGTTTTGAATTCAATCCTATGTTCCTTTCACTACAGCATGATGTTACTCCTCAAAAACAGTCTCAGTGCCTCCAACTAGAAATATATTTATCTTGTTCATCTTTAGAAAGAGGACACTGTGTCATGTACACTTTCTTAAGATTCTTAAGATAATTATAACAGTGTTATGGGGTTGCTTCTAAAACCATGTATCAGTGCAGAAGGCTGATAACCATGCTGGAGCATAACTGTGTGAAAGTAGTTTTATGGGAGGATGAATGGACTGTGCATCCATCAGGCAATAAATGTGTTTGCTCCACCCAATGTTTGTGAGTTTTGAATTAGATTAGGCTTGGAAGTCATGTCCCCTGTATTAGGTAGGGCTTAAAGTTGTAAGTGACAGAGACCCAATTTAAACTAGCTCAGGCAAAAAGAATTACCAAAAGGAAAGATGTGGAGTTGGGCCTCAGAAACAACTGAAACCCTGGCTTTGACCACAATTAAAGCTCTCTCCCTCTCTCATCTCTGCTTCTTTCAGAATATTGACTTAATTTTCCAGCCTGGCTTCTTTTGCATGACCTAAATCCTGACCATTGTCAACTATTAAATTATAAAGGTCCCACCCTATGACCTCACTTAACTTTAATTATTTCCTTAGTAGCTCCATATCCAAATATAGCCACACTGGGAGTTAGGGCTTCAACATATAAATTTTCTGGGGACATACAATCACAGAAAGACAATTATCATATGATCTCACTGATACATGGAATTTGAGAAACAAGAACAGTGGATCATGGGGAAGGGAGGGAAAAATGAAACAAGATGAAATCAGAGAGGGAGACAAACCATAAGAGACTCTTATTAATCTCAGGAAACAAACTGAGGATTGCTGGAGTGGAGGGCAGAGGGAGGGATAGGGTGGCTAGGTGATGGACATTGGGGAGGATATGTGCTATGGTGAGCGCTGTGAATTGTGTAAGACTGATGAATCACAGACCTGTACCCCTGAAACAAATAATACATTATATGTTAATTTTTTTTAAAAAAGTAAAAATAAATAAATAAATAAATAAAGTATTTCTGTGGGTGGAGGGATGGACCTAAGAGGGGATGGACATTAAAGATACACTTAGCATGATGGAAAAAAAATAAATTGAAGAAAAGGACCTAAAAAAAATAAAATTATTTCTGAAAAAAAAAAATTTCTGGGTACATAAACATTCAGTCCATAACAAGGTGGGTCAATAATTTTCTAATGAAGGTAGCTACTTCCAAAATAGGAGAACAGTGCTTGGCAGACAAAGCAATAGATGGCCTGGTGCTTGCTCTCAAAACCTGGATTGTCTAAGCTTCTAGTTAAATCTGGAGATGTATATTCTAACAACTAACTAAGATGGCGTGGGGCTAATATTCTCTTTCGGAAAACATTTAAAGTATCTGATACCCACCTCTGCCATTAAAAATGTAACTGACAGAGCAAGATGGCGGAGGAGTGGGAGACCTGGATTTCGTCTCCTCTCAGGAATTCACCTGGATAGGGATCAAACCATTCTGAACACCTACAAACTCAACAGGAGATTGAAGAAAAGAAGAGCAACAACTCTCTCATCAGAAAAGCGACCACTTTCTGGAAGGTAGGACGTGCGGAGAAGAGAATCCGAGGCGATATTCGGGAGGATAGACGGCGGGGGAGGGGCCCCCGTTGGCCGCTTCTGGCAAGTGATAGATCAACGGAGCACAAAATCGGAACTTTTAAAAGTCTGCTCTGCTGAGGGACGTCACTCTGGTGGCTTAGCGGGGGGTGGAACCCTCCGGGACAGTGTGGTCTCAGGACCCTCGGGGTCACAGAAAGACCGGGGGTGCCTGAGTGTGGCAGAGCTCCCAGGTAACGGAGAAGGGAAGCCGGCTGCAGAGGCGGAGCCCAGGCGCAGGCTCTCAGCTCAGGGTTGCCATAAACCGTGATCGGCGGCACAGTTGGGCCCCTGCTCCTCCAGCAGGGACCCAACAAGCGGCAGATCTGGGGAGACTCACCGTCCTCCCCCGGGAGGAGCCGCACGGGAGTGCACCGCAGGGATCTGCTGGGTTTGGAGACTCCACCCGGGGTCGGGTGCCAGAGATAGAAACGCGCGGTCACAGGCCGGGTGAGCACGGAGTGCGGCCGGAGACCGGGGAGACGGGAGTGACTGACGGCTTTTCTCTGGGGACTCACTGAGGAGCGGGGCCCCGAGTTCTCGGCTCCTCCGGGGCGGAGATTGGGAGGCTGCCATTTTCACTCTCCGCCTCCAAAGCTGTACAGAAAGCTCGCAGGGAACAAAAGCCCCAGAGAGCAAACCCGAGCAGATTACTTAGCCGGGAGGGGGCAAGGGCGGGGCAATTCCACCTCCGGCAGAGACATTTGGAAACCACGGCAACAGGCCCCTCCCCAGAAGATCAGCGAGAACAGCCAGCCAAGACCAAGTTTACGGATCAATGAGAATGGCAGAACTCCAGGACATAGAATTCACGGCTTTTTAACCATGATTCTTTGTCTTTTAAAGTTAATTTTTTTTAACTGTCTTTTTGTCTTTTTATTTCTTTTTGAATTTTTCTTTTTCCCTTTTTCAACCAACATCTTATCAATCCCTTTTTTTTTAAAAAAAACATTTTTATTTTTCATTTTTAGAGTCATATTCTATCCCTTCATAGTAGTTACCCATATTTTTGGCTTATATATATAAGTTGTTCTCTCTTTAAAATTTTGAGATAGTTTCTTCTAACAGATTAAAATATACCCTAAATCTCTAGTATATGGTCTTTTCTATTCCCCTGCCTGATCACATCCTCTCCCTTTTTTTTCTTTTTTTTTTTAAATCCTCTTCTTTCTTTTTTCAAACAACTTCTTATCAATTCCTTTTATAAAATTTTTTATAAGTTCCATTTTTACAGTCATATTCCATCCCTTCATCATATCAACCCTTATTTTTGTACATATATAAGTTTTTCTTTCTTTAAAATTTTCAGAGGCACTTTCTTCTAAAAGACCAAAATACACCCCAAATCTAGTGTGTGGCACTGATCTATATACCAGCCTGATCATATTTGATCACATTCTGGTTTTGTTGTTGTTGTTGTTGTTGTTTTGTTTTGTTTGTTTTTGTTTTTATCTTTATCTTTTTCTTTTTTTTCTTTTTCTTTTTTCTCTCTTTCCCTTTCTTATCCCACTGCTTCAGGTCTTTTCTGATTCGTTTAGAGTATATTTTCTGTGGACGTGGTTACTCTGCTAGCATTTTGTTCTCTCATTTATCTATTCTCCTCTGCACAAAATGACAAGATGGAAAAAATCACCTCAACAAAAAGAACAAGAGGTAGTACCGACTGCCAGGGACCTACTCAATACGGACATAAGTACGATGTCAGATCTAGAGTTCAGAATCATCACTTTAAAGATACTAGCTGGGCTTGAAAAAAATATGGAAGTTATTAGAGAAACCCTTTCTGGAGAAGTAAAAGAGCTAAAATCCAACCAAGTAGAAATCAAAAAGGCTATTAATGAGGTGCAATCAAAAATGGGGGCGCTAGGTGCTAGAATAAATGAGGCAGAAGAGAGAATCAGTGATATAGAAGATGAAATGATGGAAAATAAAGAAGCTGAGAAAAAGAGAGATAAACAACTACTGGATCACGAGGGCAGAATTCGAGAGATAAGCGATACCATAAGATGAAACAACATTAGAATAATTGGGTCCCAGAAGAAGAAGAAAGAGAGAGAGGGCCAGAAGGTATAATGGAGCAAATTATAGCAGAGAACTTCCCTAATTTGGGGAAAGAAACAGGCATGAAAATCCAGGAAGCACAGAGAACCCCTCTCAAAATCAATAAAAATAGGTCAACACCCCGACATCTAATAGTAAAACTTACGAGTCTCATAGACAAAGAGAAAATCCTGAAAGCAGCTCGGGAGAAGAGATATGTAACCTACAATGGTAGAAACATTAGATTGGCAACAGACCTATCCACAGAGACCTGGCAGGCCAGAAAGGACTGGCAGGATCTATTCAGAGCACTAAAGGAGAAAAATATGCAGCCAAGAATACTATATCCAGCTAGGCTGTCATTGAAAATTGAAGGAGAGATAAAAAGCTTCCAGGACAAAAAAAACTAAAGGAATTTGCAAACACAAAACCAGCCCTACAGGAAATCTTGAAAGGGGTCCTCTAAGCAAAGAGAAAGCCTAAAAGCAACATAGACCAGAAAGGAACACAGACAATATACAGTAACGGTTACCTTACAGACAATACAATGGCACTAAATTCCTATCTTTCAATAGTTACCCTGAATGTAAATGGGCTAAATGCCCCAATCAAAAGACACAGGCTAACAGACTGGATTAAAAAACAACACCCATCGATATGCTGTCTGCAAGAGACTCATTTTAGAACCAAAGGCACCCCCAGATTGTAAGTGAGGAGGTGGAAAACCATTTACCATGCTAATGGACACCAAAAGAAAGCTGGGGTGGCAATCCTTATATCAGACAAATTAGATTTTAAACCAAAGACTGTAATAAGAGATGAGGAAGGACACTATATCATACTTAAAGGATCTATCCAACAAGAAGATCTAACAATTGTAAATATCTATGCCCCTAACATGGGAGCAGTCAATTATATAAGGCAATTAATAACAAAAGCAAAGAAACACATCGACAACAATACAATAATAGTGGGGAACTTTAACATCCCCCTCACTGAAATGGACAGATCGTCTAAGCAAAAGATCAACAAGGAAATAAAGACTTTAAATGACACACTGGACCAAATGGACTTCACAGACATATTCAGAACATTCCACCCCAAAGCAACGGAATACACATTCTTCTCTAGTGCCCATGGAACATTCTCCAGAATAGATCACATCCTAGGTCATAAATCAGGTCTCAACCAGTACCAAAAGATTGGGATCATTCCCTGCCTATTTTCAGACCACGCTGTTTGACACTAGAACTCAATCACAAGAGGAAAGTCGGAAAGAACTCAAATACATGGAGGCTAAAGAGCATCCTACTGAAGAATGAATGGGTCAACCAGGAAATTAAAGAAGAATTAAAAAAATACATGGAAACCAATGAAAATGAAAACACAACTGTTCAAAATCTTTGGGATGCAGCAAAGGCAGTCCTAAGAGGAAAGTATATAGCAATACAAGCCTTTCTCAAGAAACAAGAAAGGTCTCAAGTACACAACCTAACTCTACACCTAAAGGAGCTGGAGAAAGAACAGCAAATAAAGCCTAAACCCAGCAGGAGAAGAGAAATAATAAAGGTCAGAGCAGAAATCAATGAAATAGAAACTAAAAGAACAGTAGAACAGATCAACGAAACTAGGAGCTGGTTCTTTGAAAGAATTAACAAGATTGATAAACCCCTGGCCAGACTTAACAAAAAAAAAAGAGAAATGACCCAAATCAACAAAATCATGAATGAAAGAGGAGAGATCACAACCAACACCAAAGAAATACAAACAATTATTAGAACATATTATGAGCAACTCTATGCCAGCAAATTAGATAACCTGGAAGAAATGGAGGCATTCCTAGACATGTATCAACTACCAAAACTGAACCAGGAAGAAATAGAAAACCTGAACAGACCTATAACCACTAAGGAAATTGAAGCAGTCATCAAAAATCTCCCAACAAACAAAAGCCCAGGGTCAGATGGCTTCCCAGGGGAATTCTACCAAACATTTAAAGAAGAATTAATACCTATTCTTCTGAAACTGTTCCAAAAAATAGACACGGAAGGAAAACTTCCAAACTCATTTTATGAGGCCAGCATTACCTTGATCCCAAAATCAGACAAAGACCCCATCAAAAAGGAGAATTACAGACCAATATCCCTGATGAATATGGATGCAAAAATTCTCACCAAAATACTAGCCAATAGGATCCAACAGTACATTAAAAGGATTATTCACCATGATAAAGTGGGATTTATCCCTGGGCTGCAAGGTTAGTTCAACATCCACAAATCAATCAATGTGATACAATACATTAACAAAAGAAAGAACAAGAATCATATGATCCTCTCAATAGATGCAGAAAAAGCTTTTGACAAAGTACAGCATCCTTTCTTGATCAAAACTCTTCAGAGTATAGGGATAGAGGGTACATACCTCAATATCATAAAAGCCATCTATGAAAAACCTACAGCGAATATTATTCTCAATGGGGAAAAACTGAGAGCTTTCCCCCTAAGGTCAGGAACGCAGCAGGGATGTCCACTATCACCACTGCTATTCAACATAGTATTGGAAGTCCTAGCCACAGCAATCAGACAACAAAAAGAAATAAAAGGCATCCAAATCAGCAAAGAAGAAGTCAAACTCTCACTCTTTGCAGATGATATGATACTTTATGTGGAAAACCCAAAAGACTCCACCCCAAAACTGCTAGAACTCATACAGGAATTCAGTAAAGTGGCAGGATATAAAATCAATGCACAGAAGTCAGTGGCATTCCTATACACCAACAACAAGACAGAAGAAAGAGAAATTAAGGAGTTGATCCCATTTACAATTGCATCCAAAACCATAAGATACCTAGGAATAAATCTAACCAAAGAGACAAAGGATCTGTACTCAGAAAACTATAAAATACTCATGAAAGAAATTGAGGAAGACACAAAGAAATGGAAAAACGTTCCATGCTCATGGATTGGAAGAACAAATATTGTGAAGATGTCAATGCTACCTAGAGCAATCTACACATTCAATGCAATCCCCATCAAAATACCATCCACTTTTTTCAAAGAAATGGAACAAATAATCCTAAAATTTGTATGGAACCAGAAAAGACCCCGCATAGCCAGAGGAATGTTGAAAAAGAAAAGCAAAGCCGGCGGCATCATAATTCCGGACTTCCAGCTCTATTACAAAGCTGTCATCATCAAGACAGCATGGTACTGGCACAAAAACAGACACATAGATCAATGGAACAGAATAGAGAGCCCAGAAATGGACCCTCAACTCTATGGTCAACTAATCTTCAACAAAGCAGGAAAGAATGTCCAATGGAACAAAGACAGTCTCTTCAACAAATGGTGTTGGGAAAATTGGATAGCCAAAGGCAGAAGAATGAAACTGGACCATTTCCTTACACCACACACAAAAATAGACTCCAAATGGTTGAAAGACCTCAATGTGAGACAGGAGTCCATCAAAATCCTAAAGGAGAACACAGGCAGCAACCTCTTTGACCTCAGCCACAGCAACTTCTTCCTAGAAACATCGCCAAAGGCAAGGGAAGCAAGGGCAAAAATGAACTATTGGGACTTCATCAAGATAAAAAGCTTTTGCAAAGCAAAGGAAACAGTCAACAAAACCAAAAGACAACCGACAGAATGGGAGAAGATATTTGCAAATGACATATCAGATAAAGGGCTAGTATCCAAAATCTATAAAGAACTCATCACACTCAACACCCAAAGAACAAAGAATCCAATCAAGAAATGGGCAGAAGACATGAACAGACATTTTTCCAAAGAAGACATCCAAATGGCCAACAGACACATGAAAAAGTGCTCAATATCGCTCGGTATCAGGGAAATCCAAATCAAAACCTCAATGAGATACCACCTCACACCAGTCAGAATGGCTAAAATTTACAAGTCAGGAAACGACAGATGTTGGCAGGGATGCGGAGAAAGGGGAACCCTCCTACACTGTTGGTGGGAATGCAAGCTGGTGCAGCCACTCTGGAAAACTGTATGGAGGTTCCTCAAAAAGTTGAAAATAGAGCTACCATATGATCCAGCAATTGCACTACTGGGCATTTACCCCAAAGATACAAAAGTAGGGATCCGAAGGGGTACGTGCACCCCGATGTTTATAGCAGCAATGTCCACAATAGCCAAACTGTGGAAAGAGCCAAGATGTCCATCGACAGATGAATGGATAAAGAAGAGGTGGTATATATATACAATGGAATATTATGCAGCCATCAAAAGGAATGAGATCTTGCCATTTGCAACGACGTGGATGGAACTGGAGGGTATTATGTCGAGTGAAATAAGTTAAACAGAGAAAGACATGTATCATATGATCTCACTGATATGAGGAATTCTTAATCGCAGGAATCAAACTGAGGGTTGTTGGAATGGGGGGTGGGGTGGGAGGGATGGGGTGACTGGGTGATAGACATTGGGGAGGGTATGTGCTCTGGTAAGCGCTGTGAATTGTGCAAGACTGTTGAATCTCAGATCTGTACCTCTGAAACAAATAATGCAATATATGTTAAGGAGAAAAAGAGGAAGAAGAAGAAGGTAGCGGGAGGGGAGGAATGAAGCGGGGGAAATCGGAGGGGTGGACGAACCATGAGAGACGATGGACTCTGAAAAACAAACAATGTTCTAGAGGGGAGGGGGGTGGGAGGATGGGTTAGCCTGGTGGTGGGTATTGAAGAGGGCGCGTTCTGCATGGACCACTGGGTGTTATGCACAAACAATGAATCATGGAACACTTCATCTGAAACTAATGATGTAGTGTATGGGGATTAACATAAGATTAAAAAAAAATGTAACTGACAGGAAAGCCAGAGAATATTTAAATTGTGCCCTCTGATATATCCTCCAAAATGAGCCAGTTATAAAATATAATTATACAACATAATAGAAAATTTAAAACTTGTCACATCAAAGTGTTGGCTAGAAAACAGTTGTTAGGGCAAATTTCATACTCCAAAAATGATATCTTTGGTATTAAAATATTAGATCTACATCCCTTTCTTTTTGTCAGTAATCACAGCCTGATTACTGTTATTTATTAGGGGCACTGCTTATTCATGATAATAAAATCATGACATCTGCATATCAGATAGTGTTTATTTTTCTACACTCTATAGAAGGGAGGTGGATCTCTATCTTAAGCAAAAGTAATTTCAGGACATAAAGCTTTGAATTAAAAGGAACAATGGACAGAACACACTCCTGAGGTGAAAATTGCTGTGTGATTAAGCAAAAGAACATAACAATCAGCCCTGACACTTGCAGCCATATTAAGTCTATACATGTATCAAACCCTAAGGATTTAGTTTAACTTCATCAACTGAGCCCATAACTGATATCTATGCATAGCATCAAAGGCTGGGGGAAAGTGGATAAAAGCACTGAACCTGCTTCAATTAGTCCTAAAAGAATTCTTACACAGGTGATGATGAGTGAAGCAGCATTTATTTGCTCCTTAATTAGAATCCCAACCTCCAAAGCCCAACCTTGCACTCAAGAGAAAAACATTTATTTTAGATGAATTGTTTAATAAGGTAATAAATCTTTCATTGTTGCAGAATAAAAGATGTGTTCTCAAAAAATGAAATACATTATTACTTCACAGCTTGAGTGATAATATATGTGTTCTTTATAAAGAAAAGAAATGTGTAGTGGGACCCTAGTGTTGACTTTTGGGTGTGAGTCATGTACCAGCCCCACTCTGCACCCATATTTTCAAAATAACCATATAAGCTATTATAGCCTTACCCCTCAATCCTTCTCAGTGCTTGTGGTAATGAAAGAAACATCCCCACCTTGAACGTGTGAAGATATTCACACACCCAGTACCTGCCCCCTTAGCCACCTATACTATACAAATTCAATTTTCCCTACACCGATTTATTAAACCTGAGGGCTTTTACCAGGTGATGAATTTATGATAATACTTAAATTTCTTTAAAAAAAAAGGCTTTGATATTTTTTTCAGGTCACTAACTGGTCAAAGTTTATTTTAAGATAGGCACTTGGATGAGTCCACATTTGTTGTGACACAATGAAGGTGGATCTATTTTAAGCTCAGTAAAACAATGATAGAAGGGGAAGGGATAAAATTTTCATTGAGACATCAGAGCGAGTTTTAAACAGTTTTTTGATAGCAATAGGGCAAAATAATGTTTTAAAGTTCATCCTACTTCTCTCAGCTTTCTTAGCTCCTGTTCTGAGAATAAGTAATGGACTCAAGGACAGCTAGGCTACATATTAAAATGTGTTTATTTGTTCTGGGGGAAAAAAATAAATTATAGTGAGGATGATGATTAGCAGAGAGAGTAACTTGATACACCACATGGTGCTGACATCAAAATTAGACATGCAACTTGCTGGGTTTCACACACCCAGGAGGCATTATTATACCTTGTATAAATGACATACCCTAGAATTTCTGCAATGTGGGGCTCTGGGACAGAAATTCTCTGGAACTTTTTCCTAAGACATAATATACACCACCATCATCTCAGTTTAGGGGCATATTTTGTGAGAAAATTTTCATTCCAAGTAATGCATCTGATTCTAAAAAAATGTTCCATAGGGACCCAATCTTCATATTTCCCTAGATTCTAGGTGGGAACACATAAGACCATCCTAAGCTTAAAATTCAGGGCCCCAGAGGTAAATTACAATGCTAGGAAATGTGTAATAAATAAATGTAAATGCTCTTTTGAGCATTTTGAAATCATAAAAAAATGATAAACAGTCCAGGAGAAAGATGAGCAGATGATATTACTAACAGTTCCTGTGAGACAGGGAAGCAGAGAGGAAAGCTTCCAATTCCCACTTTTAGTACAGGTCCTCTCTGATCACACTCCTAGACAGCTATGATAAAAAAAAATAAAGAAAAATAGGGGCCTGGGTGGCTCAGTCGTTCAGCATCTGCCTTCGGCTCAGATCATGATCCCAGGGTCCTGGGATCGAGCCCCGCATCAGACTCCCTGCTCCATGGGAAGCCTGCTTCTCCCTCTCCTGCTCCCCCTGCTTGTGTTCCCTCTTTCGCTGTGTCTCTCTCTGTCAAATAAATAAATAAAATCTTTAAAAAAATTAAAGAAAAATATATGACTAATTTTTAATAATAAAGGAAGAATGGGAGATTACAAAGACAACAACATTAAAACACCAAGAATAAAAACGAAAAAAGAAAAACGAATAAAATACAGATTAAAAGAGACTAAAAAGCCCAACGAAGACAAAAGAATAATGATTAAAAATAATAAAAGAAAATAAATTATGTTTAAGATAAAGTATAAAAGGCTAGAGGTCAATGAGATTAAAGATTAAAAATCTAAAAACAGAAGAGATAAAGGATAAAAATCCATGAAATAAATATTAGATGAAACCCATATAAACACAAAAGATTAAGGATTAAGAACAGGAATTAGCAGATAAAAAGATAAAAGTAAAAAAGTGTATTAAAAAACCCATTAATATAAAGAGGATTAAGGAAAACTGTGTATAAAGGTCTGAAGAAGAAAAATTGAACTTGAGAGAAATCATTGAAAACAAATGGTAGAGCATGAGAATGGCCCCTTGTTGAGGGTGACTCGGAAACTGTCATCAGCTCTTGGGCTAAGCCTCTTTCCCCTCATGAGGGACTTCCTTTTAGGTGGGGTGTTTTTTGCAGGTAGGACACTAAGGAGGTGAAAGCAATCTTGCAAACCTATTCTTTGAGTCTCCATAAAGCATAAAACAGATATCTATACCAGACTGACCTCTAGACACTTCCAAGGCAAGCCCTGCAGACAAATTAAGTTTCTTTGTTCCAAAAGACAAAGGCTGGGGGAGAAATGACCACAGCCTATAAAATAAGAAGTCATAGAGAAGGGATGAAAAATGGATTTTTTAAAAACCCAATCTCCTCCTTCCATCCTTGAAAAAAGGCAAAATAAAGACAATTTACAAGGAGTTTTACACCGAGGTTAGCAAATGTGTACTCATAGCTCAAAGAATTGGTAGAGATAATATTTATATAGTTGTCCAAAAGATCTGGAAGATATGAAAAGTTGGGAAAGTGGGTGGCAAAGAATTGACTGACATGCCTGGGTTCTAGCTCCAGCTCTGCCACTGGCTAGTTGCATGACCTTAGGTAAAGGATCTTAACTCCTTGCACCTTACTCTGCCTACATTTGTACAAGGAATAAAAAAGGATTGGATTTGATATTTTCTAAAACTAAAATTTGACATTGATATTAAGAAAATAAGCTTTTGTCATACGCTGAATCTAGGGCTGAATGGGTCGTGGATCTAGGTCTGTAAAAAAGGCTTGAAAATATAATGCTTAGGAGGGCTATAGGGTTGAGTAAATCAAAGAAATGACCAGGCAGAAGACCACAGGGCCTGTGAAAAACTGGAAATATATGTCTCTTCTAAAGAGCAGGTGCTTCTCAGCTATACCTAGTGCTTGTCACATTGAAATGTAGGCAGCCAGATCTTCAGAATTTTCTAGAGAAGTAAAAATATTTCTTAAATGTGAAATCTGATTTTTACATATTGTCAACTTATTTAAAAATTTTTTAAAAATCACTGGTGAGCCAGCTGGAAAACATGTATTATCTCAATTTGGCCTGTGAATCACTCTTAACCCCACTTACCTGTAATACATTCATCATTGCATTTGCCCCAAAGGCTCATCAGAGGATTCAGCTAAGCATGAATTGATTCATTTCTCCAATCAATAAATTTATTCCTGTAAGGTCGGTCAGCAGTAATGTCCCCTATGTCATATATGATTTTAGTAATTTGGCTCACCTTTTTTTTTTCTTACTGAATCTAACTAAAGGTTTGTCAATTGTTTTGATCTTTTCAAAGAATCAACTTTTGATTTCATTGTTTTCCTATTGCTTTTCTATTTTTTATTTTATTTATTTCTGCTAAAATCTTTATTATTTTTTCCCTTCTGCTTATTTTGGGTTTAGTTTTCCCTTCTTTTTCTAGTTTTTTTTTTTTTTTTTTAAGATAACATTAGATTATTTAAGATCTTTTTTTTTTAATTTTATTTATTTGAGAGAGAGAGAGAGAGCAGGAGCAGGGGGAAAGGCAGAGGGAGAAGCAGACTCCCTGCTGAGCACGGAGCCCAAGGACAACAACACAGGGTTCAATCCCAGGACCCTGAGATCATGACCTGAGCCAATGTCAGATGCTTAACTGACTGAGCCACAGGGGCGCCTCTTCTTTTTTTGATATAGGTGATCACACCTATCAATTTCCCTCTAAGAACTGCTTTACCTGCATCCCATAAGCTTGGTATGTTGTGTTTTCATTTTCATTCATTTCAAAATATTTTCTAATTTCTCTTGTGATTTCTTAGGTGACCCATTGGTAATTTAATTTCCACATATCTATGAATTCCCCAAATTTCCTTCTATTTTAGATGTCTAATATCATTCCATTGTGGTCTGTCATATTTCATATGACTTCAATTCTTTTAAATTCATTGCAACTTGTTTTATAACATAGCATATGGTTTATCTGGGAGAATAATTTATGTGTACTTGAATGTAATGTGTATTCTGTTATTGTTGAATTCTATAGATATTCTAAGTCTAGTTGGTTCACAGTATTTTCAAGTCTTCTATTTTCTTGTCAATCTTCTGCTTACTTGGCTTATTTCCTACTGAAAGTGGGGTATTGAAGTCTCCATCTATTGTTCATCTTTTCCTCCCTTCAGTTCTGTCAGTTTTCATTTCATGTATTTTAATGAAATACATGTGTTATGAGGCACACACATGTTTATAATTGTATCTTCTTGATGTATTGACACATCTAGCTTTATAAAATGTCCTTTTTCCCTAGTAACAATTTTGATCTCTTATTCTGTTTTGTCTACCCATTTCTATCATTTGTCTATTTTATATTTTCAATAATAAAATATGTAACATAATAATCCCTCAAAGGAATTCTCAAATCAGCAGAGTAAGGGCAGAGGTCACATTTCTGTAAGGGTACATATAAGGCTTGGGTAGAAGAAAGTTCTAGTTAATTTTTTTTTTTTTTCAGTATAAGTGGATTGGCTGGATCATATGGTACATATATGTTTAACTTTTAGGAAGTAGCCAAACTGTTTTCCATGTGATAATTATACCATTTTTCATTTCTACCAGCAGAGTATGAGAGTTTGAGTTTCTCCACATCCTCAACACTTGTTATAGTCAGTCTTTTGAATTTTAGCCTTCTAGTGAGTATCATTACAGATTTATTTTGCATTTTTCTAATGACTAATGATGTTAAATATTCCTTATTCATTTGTTGTCTTTATATCTTCAGAAGTGAGGTATAAGTTCATATCTTTTGCCCATTTAAAAAAATTTTGGATAAATTCCTTTTCAGACATGTAATTTGTAAATATTTCCTTCCAGTTTATGTCTTGCCATTTCATTACTCTACTGGTGTTTTTCAAGAATTAGCAAAGATTAGAAGTTTATAATTTTGATGAAGTCCAATTTATCAATTTTTTAATGGGCTGAGTTGTTACTATTATCGCTAAGGAATATATGCTTGTATGTTTTCTGCTAGACACTTTATACTTTCTGGTTTAACATTTAAATCTATGATCCATTCTGAGTTAGTATTTGTATACACTATAAGATATGGATCAAAGTTGTTTTTCTTTTTCATATAGCTATCTGCTGGGAGACAATTCTCCATGGCTCTCACATTTTTGCATATCATATAACAAAAAACACAAAGGTGTTTTTTTCCATACTATATTTTCAAGGAGTTTTGTTTCATTTCAGAGCAAAAAGGAAATTTGTTATTTGTCCAGAAACTCAATTACAAGAAGAAAATTTGAAAAGTCACAGATACACGGAGATTAAATGATGTTCTCCTAAACAACCAATGGTCAAAGAAGAAATCAAAAGATAAATCAGAGGATAGTGGGGAAGATGGAGGTAAAGTAGGACTCTACCTTCACCTCTTCCTACAAAGACAGCTGGATAACTATCAAATCTTAAATACCCCAGAAATCCACCTGAAGACTGACAGAACAAACTCCACAACTAAAGGTAAAGAAGGGGCCACATCAAAGAAAGTAGGAAGTGTGGACACATAGCTTGGGACTGAAACAGATCATGGTCACTGTGGTGGGAAGGGAGCTGCAGTCATGAAGAAGGGCAAGAGACAGATTAACACACAGGGGAGTGCACAGGGAAAGCAAATCCCCATAGCAATCTTCCTGGAAAGGGAGAGGGCCAGAATTTCATGGATTCTTGCAACCAGCAGGGATTTAAGCCTGGAGTGCTAGTGAAATTAAAAAAAAAAAAAGCCTGGAGTTCTAAAGGTCAGTAGGCCTGGCTCATTGGGGCTGCTCTTGGACAGAAAGTAGGACAAACAGCCCACAGACATACAGTGTGGAAAAGGAGATCTAAAGATCACCTGAAGCACACAGTATCTGTGAATTTTTTAGTTTTTGTCTTGTAACTGATTTTCTGGACAAATAATAAATCTGCTCTTTACTCTAAAAGGAAACACCATCTCCATCTTCCCAATGCTATTATTGGTTTTATAAAACTCTTTGAAAAAAAACATATATACAATTAGAAGTCATTTGGTCATCTCAGAACATGTCCCAGAGAGGGAGCATTCACAGACCACTCCAGAAGCAAAGGAACTGGTTGGTGCCACTTCCCTCCACAACCCCTCAGCATAAGCACAGAGCCATCTGCAGGAACCAGCACAGCACCCACACTCCCTACCTAACCTGGTTACACTAAGCCCCACCCTCCTGCACTCTAATGAAAAGACTTTCCCAGTCACAATTGCCTCAGTCCCAGTGTGGCTGGCCCCCTCCCCCAGAAGACAGGCCCAAACCCCTGCCAACACCACATCTCCCAATGTGGGAGTGTTATGGAGATTTGGTTCCAGCAGCAGTGGCAACAGTTCTCATTTGACAAGCAGACCAGATAACACCTAGTTAAAATGTACCACATTCAGGCCCACAACAGGCAAAGAGATGCTCTGCAGATGACTGGCCTAAAGGACAACATGGCCAGGACAAAACAGCAGAGCACATGCAGCACACACTGAAGACACTCCCACAACCACCAGGCCCTAAGGAAAAGGGAACACCACACAACTGGGCACTATAGTACCTCTTCTTCCTAAGGCCATTACCCTCAAGAACAGGAAACATAGCTGACTTTCCTAACATAGAGAAACAGGCACAGAGATTTACACAAAATGAGAAGACAGAAAAATTGTCCCAAATGAAAGACCAAAACTAGAACATGACCAGAGATCTAAGCAAAACAGGTTTTTTTAAAAGAATTTATTTATTTGACAGAGAGATAGAGAGAGCACAAGTAGGCAGAGTGTCAGGCAGAGGGAGAGGGAGAAGCAGGCTCCCCGCTGAGTAGGGAGACAAAAGCAGGGCTCAATCCCAGGACCCTGGGGTCATGACCTGAGCGGAAGGTAGCCTCTTAATCGACTGAGCCACCCAGGCACCCCTAAGCAAAACAGATTTAAGTATCATGCCTGATAGAATATTTAAAGCAATGATCATAAGGATACTCGCTGGACATAAGAAAAGAGTGGAAGACATCAGTGAGTCCCTTAAGAGATAAAAAAAGAACCAATCAGAGATGAGGAGCACAATAAATGAGACTAGAAACATGTTTGATGCAATGAACAACAGGCTGGAAGAAGCAAAGGAACAAATTAATGACCCAGAAGACAGAGTACTGGAAAGTAATCAAGAAGAAAAAGATAGAGGGGCGCCTGGGTGCCTCAGTCGTTAAGCGTCTGCCTTCGGCTCAGGTCATGATCCCAGGGTCCTGGGATCGAGCCCCGCATCGGGCTCTCTGCTTGGCGGGAAGCCTGCTTCTCCCTCTTCCATTCCCCCCTGCTTGTGTTCCCTCTCTCGCTGTCTCTCTCTGTCAAAATAAATAAATAAAATCTTAAAAAAAAAAAAAAGAAGAAGAAAAAGATAGAAAAGAATTATGCATAATGATATTAGAGTTAGGGAACTCAATGACTCCATCAGACATAATAATATTCATATTACACATGTCTCAGAAGAAGAGAGGAAAAGGAGCAGAAAACTTATTTGAAGAGTTAATAGCTGAAAACTTCCCTAATCTGAGAAAGGAAATGAATGTCTAGATCCAGGAAGTACAGAGAGCCCACAGGTAACTCAACAAAAGCAGATCCACACCAAGACATATTATAATTAAAATGGAAAAATATGATGATAAAGAAAAAAAAAATGTGGGCGCCTGGGTGGCTCAGTTGGTTGAGCGACTGCCTTCGGCTCAGGTCATGATCCCAGGGTCCTGGGATCGAGTCCCACATCGGGCTCCCGGCTCAGCGGGGAGCTTGCTTCTCCCTCTGAC
The DNA here is from genome assembly GCF_011800145.1 of Mirounga leonina. Lineage (NCBI taxonomy): Eukaryota > Metazoa > Chordata > Mammalia > Carnivora > Phocidae > Mirounga > Mirounga leonina. Next base: position 1,401,613 of record NW_023270244.1, read on the forward strand.
CCTCTCCTCTCTCATGCTGTTTCTCTCTCGCTCGCTCTCTAATAAATAAATAAATAAAATCTTTAAAAAAAAGAAAAAAAATGTAAAACAGTAAGACAAAAGAAGCCAGGTACATATAAGGGAAAACCCATAAGGCTAGCAGGGTATTTTTCAACAGAATCTCTGCAAGCCAGAAGGAAGTGGCATGATATATTCAAAGTGCTGAATGGGAAAAATCTGGAGCCAAGAGTATTCTTTTTTTTTTTTTTAAAGATTTTATTTATTTATTTGAAACAGAATGAGAGAGAGAGAGAGCACATGAGAGGGGGGAGGGTCAGAGGGAGAAGCAGACTCCCTGCCGAGCAGGGAGCCCAATGCGGGACTCGATCTCGGGACTCCAGGATCATGACCTGAGCCGAAGGCAGTCGCTTAACCGACTGAGCCATCCAGGCACCCCTGGAGCCAAGAATATTCTATCCAGGAAGGCTATCATTCAAAATAGGACAGATAAAGTTTCCCAAACAAACAAAAAATTAAAGAGTTCATGAACACTAAACCAGCTCTGCAATAAATATTAAAGGGAACTCTGAGTGGAAAGGACAGGCCAAAAGTGACAATATGAAGGTAAGAAACACAAAAGCCATAAAAATGAATATTTTTTGTAAAATATCAGTCAAGGAACTCACAAAATTAAAGGATATAAAATATGACTCCATAGACCTAAAATATGGGGAGGAGAGGAGTAAAGAATGGGTTTAAACTTAAATGACTGGGGCACCGGAATGGCTCAGTCGTTAAACATCTGTCTTCAGCTCAGGTCATGATCTCAGAGTCCTGGGATCGAGTCCCACAACGGACTCCCTGCTCTGCTGGAATCCTGCTTCTCCCTCTCCCACTTCCCCTGTTTGTGTTCCCTCTCTCGCTGTGTCTCTCTCTGTCAAATAAATAAATAAAATCTTTTAAAAAAATAAAAATAAACGTAAATGACCATCAACTTAATAGAGACTGCTTTATGCAGATGCAATATACAAACATAATGGTAAACACTATCACTACCACCACAAATCAAAAACCACTAATAAATATGCAAATAATAAAGAGAAAGAAATCCAAATCTATCACTAAAGAAAAACAGGAAACCACGAAAGAAAGAAAAACAAGGATTAGAGAAAACCTCCAAAAACAACCACAAAACAGGTGATAAAATGGCAATAAATACATATCTATCAGTAATTACTTTGAAGGTAATTGGACTAAATGCTCCAATCAAAAGACATAGGCTGACAGAATGGGTTAAAAAAAAAAAAAGACACATCTCTATGCTGCCTACAAGAAACTCAATTCAGACCTAAGGACACCTAAAGAGTGAAAATGAAGGGATCGAGAAATATTTACCATGCAAATGGGTGTCAAAAAAAAAACTAGAGTAGCAATATGACTTTAAAACAAAGACTGTAACAACAGAAAAAGAAGGGCACTATATATTAAAGGGGACAATCCAACAAGAAGACATAACAATTACAAATATTTACCCACCCAACATGGGAGCACCCAAATACATAAAACAGTTAATAACAAACATAAAGGAACTAATCAATAATGATACAACAATAGTAGAAGATATTAACACCCCACTTATATCAATGGACAGATCATCTAAACAGAAAATCAACAAGAAAACAATGGCTTTGAATGACACACCGGACCAAGTGGACTTAATATTCAGAATATTTCATTCTAAGAGACCAGAATACAAATTCTTTTCAAGTGCACTATTCTCCAGAATAGATCACATATTAGGTCCCCAAACAAGCTTTGACAAATTCAAAAAGACCCAACTTATCCCCTGCATCTTTTCTGACCACACACTCTGAAACTAGAAGCCAACCATAAGAAAAAATCTGGAAAGACCACAAATACATGGAGGTTACATAACATGCTATTAAACAATTAATGGGTCAACCAGGAAATTAAAGAAGAAATTAAAAACTACATGGAAACAAATGAAAATGACAACATAATAGTCCAAAACCTTTGGGATGCAGCAAAAGTATTTCTAAAGGAGAATTTTATAGGAATACAGGCCTATCTCAAGAAGCAAGAAAAATTTCAAATAAACAACCTAACATCATAAAGGAGCTAGGAAAAGAGCAACAAACAAAACCTAAAGCCAGTAGAAAGAAAGAAATAATAAAAATTAGAGGAGAAATAAATGATAAGCAAACTAAAAAAACAACAGATCAATGAAACCAGAAACTATTTCTTTGAAAAATTAATAAAATTGATAAACCTCTAGTGAGACTTAATAAGAAAAAAAGAGAATGGACTCAAATAAGCAAAATCACAAATGCAAAAGGAGTAATAACAAGAAACGCCACAGAAATGCAAACAATTATAATAGAATATTATGAAAAACTATAAACTAACAAATTGGACAACCTAGAAGAAATGGTAAATTCCTAGAAAGAAATCAACTACTAAAACTGAAACAGAAAGAAATAGAAAATTTGAACAGACTAATTACCAGCAAGGAGATTGAATTAGTAATCAAAAAACTCCCAACAAATAAATGTCCAAGACCAGATGGCTTCACAGGCAAATTATGCCAAACATTTAAAGAAGAGTTAATACATATTCTTCTCAAACTATTCCAAAACATAGAAATGGAAGGAAAACTTCCAAATTCAGTCTAAGGCACCAACATTACGCTGATACCAAAACAAGATAAAGACACCACAAAAAAAGAGAACTACAGGTCAATATCTCCGATGAACACAGATGGAAAAATCCTCAACAAAATACTAGCAAACTGAAATCATTCACTACAATCAAGTGGGATTTGTTCCTAGGTTGCAAGGGTGGTTCAGTATTCACATATCAATCAAGGTGATGCATCACATCAATAAGAGAAAGGATAAGAACCATATGATCATTTCAATAGATGCAGAAAAGGCATTTGACAAAGTACAACATCCATTCATGATAAAAGCAGGTTTAGAGGGAACATACCTCAACATCATAAAGGCCATATATGAAAAACCCACAACTAACATCATCCTTAATGGGGAAAAACTGAGAGCTTTTGCACTAAGGAATAAGACAAGGATCTCCAATAGGAAAAAGACAGTCTCTTTAACAAATGGTGTTGGGGAAATTGGACAACAACATGAAAAAAAATGAAAGTGGACGACTTTCTTACATCATACACAAAAATAAATTCAAAATGAATCTGAGATATGAAAGGTGAGATATGAAACCATAAAAATCCTCGAGGAGAACACAGGCAGTAACCTCTTTGACACTGACTGTAGCAACTTCTTACTAGATATGTCTCCTGAGGCAAAGGAAACAAAAGCAAAAAATTAACTATTGGGACTTCATCAAAATAAAAACCTTCTGCATAGTGGAGGAGACAAGCAACAGAACTAAAAGGTAACCTACAGAATGGGAGAATATATTTGTAAATGACATATCTGATAAAGGGTTAATACCCAAAATATGTAAAGAACTTATAAATCTCAACACCCCAAAAATGAATAATACAATTAAAAAATGGGCAGAATACATGAATAGACATTTTCCAAAGAAGACATCCAGATGGCCAACAAACACATGAAAAGATGCTCAACATCACTCATCATCAGGGAAATACAAATCAAAACTACAATGAGATATCACTTCACATCTGTCAGAATGGCTAAAATCAACAATACAAGAAACAACAGGTCTTGGCAAGGATGTGGAGAAAAGGGAACTTTCCTGTATTGTTGATGAGAATGCACCCTGGTGCAGCCATACTGGAAAACAGTATGGAGGTGCCTCAAAAAGTTAAAACAGATCTACCCTATGATCCAGCAATTGCACTACTAGGTATTTACCCAAAGAATACAAAAATGCTAATTCAAAGGGATACATGCACCCCAATGCTTATAGCAGCATTATCTACAATAGTCAAATTATGGAAACAGCCCAAGTGTCCATCAGCTGATGAATAGATAAAGAAGAGATGGTATATATATATATATATATATATATATATATATATATATATATATAT
>NW_023270244.1:1405658-1438497 GCF_011800145.1 Mirounga leonina
ATATATATATATATATATATATATATATATATATATATATATATATACTGGAATATTACTCAGCCATAAAAAAGGATGAAATCTTGCCATTTGCAACAATGTGGATGGAGCTAGATAGAGAGAAATATGCTAAGCAAAATATGTTAATCAGAGAAAGACAAATACCATATGATTACACTCATATGTGGAATTTAATAAACAAAACAAATTATCACAGAGGAAAGAAAAAGAGAGGGGGAGGCAAACCAGAAACAGATTAACTATAGAGAACAAACTGATGATTACCAGAGGGAAGGTAGGTGGGGGATGGGTGAAATAGGTGATGGGGATTAAAGAGTGCATTTTTTGTGATGAGCACAGGGTGATGTATGGAAGTGTTGAATCACTAAATTGTACACCTGAAACTAATATAACACTGTATGTCAACTAACTGGAATTTAAATAAAAATTTTTTTTAAATCTCAAATAAACAATCTAACTTTAACCTCAAGGAACTAGAAAAAGAACAAATAAAGCCCAAAGATAGCAGAAGTTTTGGAAATTATAATAATCACCTCAGAAATCAATAAAATAGGTACCTAAAAGAAAAATAGAGGGGCACCTGGGTGGCTCAGTTGTCAAGCATCTGCCTTCAGCTCAGGTCATGATCCCAGGATCCTGGGATCGAGCCCCGCATCAGGCTCCCTGCTCTGTGGGAAGCCTGCTTTTCCCTCTCCCACTCCCCCTGCTTGTGTTCCCTCTCTCACTGTGTCTCTCCCTATCAAATAAATAAATAAAATCTTTTTAAAAAATTTAAAAAAAGAAAAATAGAAAAGATCAATGAAAATAGCAGCTGGTTTTCTGAAAATAGACACAAAACAGACAAGTCTTTAGCAAGACTTACCAAGAAAAAGGAGAAAGGACCCAAATAAGTAAAATTAGAAATGAAAGAGGAGACATTACAACAGATAACAAAATATAAAAAGATAAAAGATAAAAAGAGACTACTATGAAAAATTATACAGCCAAAATTTGAACAATCTAGAAAAAATGCATAAATTGCTAGAAACATACAACATACCAAGACTGAATCATGAAAAAAATAGATAATCTGAACAGCCCAATTATTAGTAAGGAGTTTGTACCAATAGTCAAAACCCCCTAACAAACAAAAGTCTAGGACTGGATAATTTCACTGAGTTCTACCAAAAAAATTTATAGAAGCATTAATACAAAAAAAAAAAAGGAGGAAGGAACATTTTCAAGTTCATTTTACAAGGCAGCATTATCCTTATAGCAATACCAGGCAAGGACACTACAAGAAAATTCAACAATACATTAAAAGAATTACACAACATGACTGAATATCTAAGGAGGCAAGGGTGTTTCAGTATCATCAAAACTATTACTGTGATACACCACATTAACAAAATGAAAAATAAAAATCACATGACCATATATAGATGCAGGAAAAGCATTTGATAAAATTCAACATTGTTTCATAATAAAATTTCAACAAACTGGGTATAGAACAAACATACCTCAACATAATAAAGGCCACATATGATGAGACCATAGCTAATATCATACTCAATGGTGAAAAGCGAAAGTGTTTCCTCTAAGATCAGAAGCAAGTCAAATATACACATTCCCACCATTCCTATTTAACATAGTACTGGCAATTAGTCAAGTAAAAGAAATAAAAGGCATCCAAATTAGGGGAAACAAAAGTAAATTGTCTTTATTTGCAGATGATATGATCTAAAAACTCCAGCAAAACAATTGTTAGAACTAATAAAAATTTAGTAAATTTGCAGGATACAAAATCAATATGGGACATGAACCATGAGAGACTATGGACTCTGAGAAACAAACTGAGGGTTTTAGAGGGGAGGGGGTGGGGGGATGGGTTAGCATGGTGATGGGTATTAAGGAGGGCATATATTGCATGGAGCACTAGGTGTTATGTGAAAACAATCATGGAACCCTACATCAAAAACTAATGATGTACTGTATGGTGACATAACATAATAAAATAAAATTAATAAAAAAATCAATATGCAGAAATCATTTGTATATCTATATACTAACAACAAATTAAGAAACAATTCCATTTACAACAACATCAAAAACAATACTTAGGGGTGGGTGGGTGATGGACATTGGAGAGGGTATGTGCTATGGTGAGTGATGTGAATTGTGTAAGACTGACGAATCACTGACCTGTACCCCTGAAACAAATAATACATAATATGTTAATTAAAAAACCCAATACTTAGGAATAAATTTAACCAAAGAACTGAAAGTTCTCTATACCCTGAAAAGTGTAAGGCATTTATGACAGAATTTGAAAAAGACAAAAATAAATGGACAGATATCCCATGCACATGGATTGAAGAATTAATACTGTTAAAATATCCATACTACCTAAAGTGTTCTAAAAATTCTTTATTGATTTCCAATGGCATTTTTTTTACAGGAATAGAAGAAGCAATTCTAAAATTTATATAAAACCATAAGAGACTCTGAGTAGCCAAAGCAACCTTGAGAAAGAGAACAAAGCTGGAGGCATCAAACTTCCTGACTTCAAACTATCTTATAAAGCTATAATCATCAAAACAGTACAATATTGGCATAAAAATAGACAGATGCACAGATCAATGGAACATAATAGAGAACTCAGAAATAAATCCATGCACATATGGTCAATTAATTTTTGACAAAGTTTCTAAGAATTTAGAGTGGGGAAAGGATATTCTTTTCAATTAGTGGTTCTGGAGAAACTGGTCAGCCACATGCAAAAGAATGAAATGGGGACCCTATCTTACACATATGCAAAACTGAAGTCAAAATGGATTAAAAACTTAATCCTAATACCTGAAACTCCTAGAAGAAAACATAGGAGATAAGCTCCTTGACATCAGCCTTGGCAGTGGTTTGTGACATCAAAACAACAGCAAGAAAAACAAAAATAAACAACTGGAACTACATCAAATTAAAAAGCTTCTGCACAGCATATAAAACCATCAACAAATGAAGATGAAATCTATCAAATGGGAAGAAAATATCTGCAAATCATATAACTGATAAGGGGTTAATACTCAAAATATATAAAGAATTCATACAACTTAACAGCAAAAGACAAAAACGATTCAATTAAAAATGGACAGAGGATCTGAATAGACATTTTTTCAAAGAAGACATACAAAGGGCTAACAAGTACATTAAATGATGCTCAGCATCAGTAATCATGAAGGAAATGAAAGTCAAAACTACAATGAGCTATCACCTCACACTTGTTAAGACAGGTCTCATCAAAAAGACAAGAGAGCACAGGTGTTGGCAAGGATGTAGAGAAAAAGGGACCTCTTCTGCACTGTTGATTGGAATATAAGATGGTATAGCCACCATGGAAAACAGTGTGGAAGACCCTTAAAAACTTAAAACAGAACTACCATATGATGCAGCAATCTCACTTCTGGTTATCCATATCCAAAGGAAATGAAAACAGGTATCTGTTTCCATGTTTATTGCAACATTATCCACAATAGCCAAAATATTGAAACAACCTAAGTGCCCATGAATGGATGAATGGTTAAAGAAAAGGTGGTATATGGTAAATAAATCCAATGGAACATTTTTCAGCCATGAGAAAGAACATCCTGCCATTTGTGACAACATGGACTGGCCTTGAGGGCATTAAACTAAATGAAATAAGTCAGGCAAACAAAGACAAATACTGTATGATCTCACTTATATGTGAAATCTAAAAAAATTGAACTCACAGAAACAGAGACTATTATAATGGTAGTTATCAGGTGCTGGATGACAGAGGAAAAGGAGATATCAAAGAGTACAAACTTCTGTAAGATTAATAATTTCTGGAGGTCTAATGTACACCATAGTGATTATGGTTAATAATACTGTATTATATACTTTAAAGTTAATGAGAGTAAATCTTAAGTATTCTCACCACAAAAAAGACCTGATAATAATGTGAAGTGATGCAGATGCTAGCTAATGCTATACTGATAATCATTTTACAATATGTAAATATATCAAATCCACATGTTGTACACCTTAAAATTACACAATGTTATATGTCAATTATAGCACAATAAACCTGTAAAGAAGTAACTAACTATAAAGACATAGATAGGTTGAAAGTAAATGGGTGAAAAATTATACAAACAAAAGTTTTAATAAGAAATTGTGTTTACTGGAGCACCTCGGTGGCTCAGTTGGTTAAGCATCTGCTCTTGGCTCAGGTCACGAGCCCAGAGTCCCGGGATTGAGCCCCATGTCCAGCTCTCTGCTCAGTGGGGAGCCTGCTTCTCCCTCTCTCTCTGCCTCTGTCTGCAGTTCCCCCTCCTTGTGCTTGCTCTCCCTCTCTCTCTGTCAAATAAATAAATAAAATCTAAAAAGAAAAAGAAGTGTTTACTCTATTTGTAATCACATAAAATGCAATTCACAATAAAAAGTTTAAAATGAAAAATATTTTATAATGATAAAAGGGATATATTATTAGGAAACCATAGCAAATATAAATATACCCTCACAAAGACACTACAAAAAATGGAATTAACAAAGTATTAACAAATCAAATCTAACAACACAGAGAAAGCATAATATATCTCAACCAAGCAGGATTTATCCTAGGAATGCAATGTTGGTTTATTATCTAAAAATCAATCATTGCAATTCATCATATTAACATAATGAAGAGGATAAATTATATGGTCATTTCAATAGTTTCAGCAAAAAGTATTTGAAAAATATTTACGTACATTCATAGGAAAACTCACAGCAAGTTAGAAGTAGTAAAAAACTTCCTCCTGAGAAAATGGAAGTTACAAAATGATAAAGTTTCCAAGAAACAGAATGAAAATAACTGTAAACCTAGAATTCTCTTGCCAGTGAAAATATCTTTCAGGGGTAAAGGCAAAATAAAGACTTTTTAAAAATAAATTATTTTTTGTTTATTTATATTTAATAGGTTCATAGAGTTATAATTGACATATAATACTCTGTACATGTCTAAAGTCTAAATTTTATTAAATTTTGCTGTTCGTTACTGCAATCAAGACAACAAAAGTATTCACCATTCCCAAGAGTTTTTATATTCCCCTATAAGATCTCTCTTTCTCAACTCTCCCTGCCTCTCCCACATACCTAGGGAATAACTGATTGGCTTTCTTGTAATAAAGGATATTTTGTACTTTCTAGGATTTTATATAAATGGAATCAATAAATATATACACATCTTTGTCTGACTTCTTTTAGTCAGCATAATTATCTTATGATGTATCCATGTTGTTATATACACATCCGTTTGTATCTTTCAATTTTTACTTCAGGTATTTTAAAGTTTGCTATTGTGCATATGCAATTAGAATTATTATGTCTTTTTGATGAATTTATCCTATTATCATTAGGAAATGTTGCTTTTTCTCTGTGGTATTAGTTCTTGTCTTGAAATATCATGTCTTATGTTATTATAGCAAATTCAGTTTTCCTATAATTAGTGTTTCATGTTATATCTTTCTCCAAACTTTTTTTAGCAAATTCAGTTTTCTTATAATTATTGTTTCATGTTATATCTTTCTCCAAACTTTTTTTCCTTATCTCTTCTTCTTAACAGTATAAACTGGGTCTTGTTATTCTTATGCAGTCTCACAATTTCTAATATGTAACTGGAGTGTTTTGTATGTTTGTATTTAAGTAACTTTTGAAATGGTTTGTTTCATTTCTGTCTGTCTCATTTGTTCTTCCTCTCCCTCCTCCTTTCTTCCATATTTTGACATGATTATTTCTTAGTATTCCATTTTATCTACCCTAACTGGTGTTTTATCTATATCTATATAGTATTTTTAGTACTTGCTGTAGGGGTTTCAGGAAAAATACTTGACTTCTTACAGTGTACCTTGTATTAACATTATAACATATCTTGTATAATGTAAGAAACTTACAACAAAATAAATCTATTTATCACCCTTCCCTATTTGTTATACCTTCTACATATATTATTAATCCCACAATACATCACTATAAGTTGTGCCTTAATCAGCCAATTATCTTTGAAAGAAATTAAGAAATAGGAAAATAGCTTTCATACTTACCCACCTGTTTGCTCTTCATTTCTTCATGTGATCCAGATTACTATTTGGTAATCACTTAAGAATTACCATTAACATTTCTTATAATCCAGTTATGCCGGTCATCAGTTCTTTCAGCTTTGGTTTACCTGAAAACATTTTTATCTGGACTTCAACTTTTAAGGATAGTTTTGTTGGATATAGAATTCTGACTTCACAGCATTTTTATGTTTGTTTTCTTTCTGAACCCTAAAAATGTAACTCTGTTGTTTGGAGGACTGCATTTTTTTCTAACAAGAAAATAGCAGTCATTCTTAGTGTTGTTTCTGTGTGTGTGTGTGTGTGTGTGTGTGTTTAGTTTGAGTGCAATTAATATTTTCTGTTTGTCTTTGTTTTTTAGCAATTTTTGTGTAATGTGATTAGGGTTTTTTGTATGTGTTTATATTTTTTAGTGTTCATTAAGCTTCTCTTGGATCTGCTAGTCAATATTTTAAAATACATTTGGAAAAATTTTAGTCATTATTTTTTCAAATAGTTTTTCTGCCTCAATTTTTCTCTCCTCTTTTTCTGGAACCCTAATTACCTGTATGTTAGATTTTTTTATATTGTCCCATATATCCCAGTGATTCTCTTCTTTAAAAAAAAAAGGATAATTTCACTGAACTTAATCGTCTTTTATTTTCTTCAACCGTTAACCTATCTAGTGAACTTTTCATTTCAGTTGTTTTATTTTTAAGTTCTAGAATATTTATTTGCCTCTTTTTTATTATTTGCATTTTTTTAGTTGAAACTATTCATTTGTCTGTCTTTTCCTTTACATCCTTATAAATGCTTACAAAATCTGTTTTAAAGAACTTCAAGATAATTTTGACATATGTATTATCTCTGTTTCTATTATTGATTTTTTTCCTGGTTATGTGTTACATTTTCACGTTCTTTGGGTATACAATATTTTTAAGTTCTATGTGAGGCATTGTGGATGCTATATTATTTAAAATCTCTTGGAAATGAGGAGTGACACGAGCAAAATGGCAGAATAGGAAGACCCAGATATTGTTTCCCTATGGAGACACCAACTTAACAATAATATACATGTCAGAAAAAGTTCACTGCATTTGTCCATCATAGCCCCTTCCCCTCTCTGGCAGTGTTGTGTGATTGAGAGAAAACATCCAACTCCCAACTTCCCCCTCAGGAGGAAGTGAGAAGGGTGAAAAGTGAGTCCAACTTTCTGGTTTTGGGGTAAGGCTGGAACTGGTTTCTGTTTTGCTTAGAGAGCTGAAGAGAATGGCAGCATACTATTAATGCCAGGTTGCGGGCATTATATGAGAATAAAGATGAGCATTACATCTTATTACAGCACCGGATAGACTACAACACTGAAGACAGACACCAGGGGGAGCAAGAGATCACAGGCTTATATTATGATCCTTGAGAGAAGTGACAGGTTATATGGAGAGAGAGAGATAGAGATGGAGAGGGAGAGAGAGATTTATTATAAGAAATTGACTTACATAATTACTGAGGTTGATAAATTTGAAGATCTATAGGGTGAATTAGCAAACTGGAGACCCCAATATAGTTGTGGTGTAATTTCAGTCTGAAGGCTGGTAGGCTCGAGAGTGAGGAAGAACCAATGTTTCAGTTTGAGTCCAAAGGGAGGAAAAACCCATGTCCCAATTTGGAGGCAGTCAGCCCAGAGAAATTCTCTTACTAGGGGTAGAGTCAAGCTTTTTGTTCTATTCAGGCCTTCAGCTGATTGAATGAGACTGATCTGCATTAGCAAAGTCAATCTGTTTTACTCAGACCACAGACTTAAATGTTAATGTTATAAAAAAAAAAACTCACAGAAATACCTCATGTTTGATCATATAACCACGCATTCTATATCTCAGTCAACTTGACACATAAAGTTAACCATCACAGTGTTCAGAAGAAATGGGGAACCCTCTTTAATGAGGAAATCACACATATAAACTGAGAGAGAGGACATATACCTGAAAAGGTTTAAAGGCCCTTGAAGTCTCTAGCTGGGATGATTGGTGAAGGTCTGCCTCTTTATTAAGCTAGTCGATAAAGCCTGGGAGAAGTGGCTGTTCTCTCAAATGGCCAAATTTTGACAAAAGCCAGAAAGCATACAAAAAGAAAAAAAAAAAAAAAAAAACAGCTTAAATGATTCAATTAAAGGATCAAAATATGTCTCCAGAAACCAACCCTGAAGAAATGGAGATCTATGAATTACCTGACAAAATTAAAAATAGCCATCTTAAAGATGCTCAATGAGCCAAAAGAACATAAATAGAAAACCAAATATAATTAAGAAAATAGTGCATTAACAAAATATCAACAAAAAGAGAAAGTATTAAAAAGATCCATACAGTAATTTTGGAGCTAAGGAATGCAATTACTGAATTGAACAAATTCATGAGAATGTTTCAAAAGAATACTCAATCAAGCAAAAGAAAGAATTAGCAAATTGAAGAGAGGTCATTTGTAAATATAGAGTCAGGAGGGAAAAAAAAAGAATAAAGGAAGTTAAAAAGAGCCTAAGGCACTCATGCAATACTATTAAGCAGACCAAAATGCATATCACTGGAGTCACAGAAAGAGAAAAGAGACAAAGAGGCAGAGAGCATTTTTGTAGAAACAAGAAAAATTTTAATTTTGAGGAAGGAAATGATCAAATTCAACAAGCTCAATATATTCCACTTAGGATAAACCCAAAGAAACACACATAGAGACACATTATAATCAAACTTTCAAATGTCACATACAAAGAGAAAATGTTGAAAGCAGCAGAGAAAAAAGACTCATCATATACAAGGGAGCTCCTATAAGATTATAAGCAGATTTCTCAGCAGAAGTTTTGCAAGCCAGAAGGAAATGAGATGATATATTTAAAGTACTGAAAGAAAAAAAAAAAAACAAAAAACTACCAACCTAGAATATTGTATGAGGTAAACCATCCTTCAAAAACAGAAAGAAATTAATAAATGAAGATTTTCCCAGATAAAAGTTGATAGAGGTCATCATAACTAGATATGACCTACAAGAAATGCTGAAGGGAGTGCTTAAGAACTACAAAAACATAAGCATATTAACAAAATGGCAATTACTTTATACCTATCAATAATTACTTTAAATGTAAATGGCCGAATACTCCTAACAACAACAACCAAAAACACACAGGGTGGTGGGATGGATAAAAAAACAAGGCATCTATACTGCCTACAAGAGACTAAACTCAGACCTAAAGACACATACAGACTGAAAGTGAGGGGAGGAAAAAAAAACATTTACAATGCAAAAGGAAACAAAAAGAAATGTGGAGGAACAATACTTATATCAGACCAAATAGACTTTAAGACTTATATCAGACTTAAATAGACTTTAAGACAAAGACCAAAACAAGAGACAGAGAGGGCAGCACATAATGATAAAGGGAGCAATCCAACAAGAGGATGTAACAAATATAAATATGTATGCACACATCATAGTAACACCTAAATACATAAAGCAAATATTAATGGACATAAAGAGAGAAATTATGGCAATACAATAATAGTAGGGGACTTTGACATCCCACTTACATCAATGGATAGATCATCCAAGCAGAAGATAAGTAAGGAAACTGTGTCTTTGAATGATATTAATAAGATAGACATACAGATATATTTAGAACATTCCACCCCAAAACAACAGACTACCAATGCAAGTGGAACATTCTCTAGGAGAGATCACATGTTAGGCTACAAAACAAGTCACAATATAATTAAGAAGATTAGAGTCATACTGTGCATCTGTTTTGGTATAAAACTAGAAGTTAATCACAAGAAAAAAAAAACTGGAAGAAATAAAACACATGGAGGTTAAACAACATGATACTTACCAGCCAATGGGCCTATGAAGAAATCAAAGAATAAATTTAAAAATACATGGAGACAAAAAAAAAATATATGGAGACAAATGAATATGAAAACACAACAGTCCAAAATGTTTGGACACAGCAAAAGCAGTTCTAAGAGGGAAATATATAGTGATAAAAGCCTACCACAAGCGAGGGGGCAGAGCAAGATGGTGGATGAGTAGGAGACCTGGATTTCATCTGGTCTCAGGAATTCAGCTGGATAAGGATCAAACCATTCTGAACACCTACAAACTCAACAGGAGATCGAAGAAAAGAATAGCAACAACTCTCTGAACAGAAAAGCAACCACTTTCTGGAAGGTAGGACGTGCAGAGAAGTGAATCTGAGGCGATATTCAGGAGGATAGATGGTGGGGGAGGGGGCCTCCATCGGCCTCTTCTGGCAAGTGATAGAGCAGAGGAGCAAAAATTGGAACTTTTAGAAGTCGGCTCCGCTGAGGGACGTCGCTCCGGTGGCTAAGCGGGGGTTGGAACCCTCACGGGACAGTGTGGTCTCAGGACCCTCGGGGTCACAGAAAGACCGGGGGTGCCTGAGTGCAGCAAAGCTCCCAGGTATCAAAGCGGGGAAGCCGGCTGCAGAGGCGGAGCCGAGGTGTGGGCTCTCAGCTTGGGGTTGCCCAAACCATGATCCGTGGCACAGTCGGGCCACTGCTCCTCCAGCAGGGACCCAACAAGAGGCAGATCTGGGGAGACTCCCCTTCCTCCCCAGGGAAGAGCAGTGTGGGAGCACACTGCAGGGATCTGCTGGGTTTGGAGACTCCACATGGAGTCGGGTGCCAGAGATAGAAACGCTCGGTCACAGGCCGGGTGAGCACGGAGTGCAGCCAGAGACCAGGGAGACGGGAGTGACTGACTGCTTTTCTCTGGGGGTGCACTGAGGAGCAGGGCCCCAAGTTCTCGGTTCCTCCGGGGCGGAGATTGGGAGGCCGCCATTTTCACTCTTGGCCTCCAAAGCTGTATGGAGAGCTTGCAGGGAACAAAACTCCTAAGAGCAAACCTGAGCAGATTACCTACCCAGAACCGGGCAAGGGTGGGGCAATTCGGCCTCCAGCAAAGACATTTGGGAATCATGGCAACAGGCCCCTCGCCCAGAAGATCAGCAAGAACAGCAAGCCAAGACCAAGTTTACCGATCAATGAGAATGGCAGAACTCTAGCTCTAAGGGAATAATGCACATAGAATCCATGGCTCTTTTACCATGATTCTTTAGTCTTTTAAAGTTAATTTTTTTTAACTGTCTTTTTTTTTTTAATTTTTCCTTTTCCCTTTTTCAACCAACATCTTGTCAATCCCTTTTTAAAAAAACATTTTTATTTTTCATTCTTAGAGTCATATTCTATCCCTTCATAGTAGTTACCCTTATTTTTGGCATATATATATAAGTAGTTCTCTCTTTAAAATTTTGAGATAGTTTCTTCTAACAGATCAAAATATACCCTAAATCTCTAGTGTATGGTTTTCTTCTACTCTCCTGCCTGATCACATTCTCTCCCTTTTATTTTCATTTTTTTTTAAATCCTCTTCTTTCTTTTTTCAAACAACTTCTAACAATTCCTTTTATAAATTTTTTTATAATTTTCATCTTTACAGTCATATTCCATCCCTTCATATCAACCCTTATTTTTTTACATACATAAGTTTTTCTTTCTTTAAAATTTTGGGAGGCACTTTCTTCTAACAAACCAAAATACAACCACAATCTCTTGTGTGGGACTGATCTATGCACCAGCCTGATCATATTTGATCATATTCTGTTTTTTTGTTATTGTTTTGTTCTGCTTTTGTTTGTTTTTATCTTTTTCTTTTTCCTCTTTTTTCTTTTTCTTCTTTCTTTCTTTCCCTTTCTTTTCCCCTGGCTCCAGGGCTTTTCTGATTTGTTTAGAGTATATTTTCTGGGGACATTGTTACCCTGTTAGCATTTTGTTCTCTCACTAATCTATTCTCCTCTGGACAAAATGACAAGATGGAAAAAATCACCTCAACAAAAAGAACAAGAGGTAGTACCGACTGCCACGGACCTACTCAATACGGACATTAGTACGATATTGGATCTAGAGTTCAGAATCATCACTTTAAAGATACTAGCTGGGCTTGAAAAAAGCATGGAAGTTATTAGAGAAACCCTTTCTGGAGAAATAAAAGAACTAAAATCTAACCAAGTCGAAAAAAAAGGATATTAATGAGGTGCAATCAAAACTGGGGGCGCTAACTGCTATGATAAATGAGGCACAAGAGAGAAGCAGTGATATAGAAGACCAAATGATGGAAAATAAAGAAGCTGAGAAAAAGAGATAAAAAACTCCTGGATCAGGGGGGCAGAATTTGAGAGATAAGCAATACCGTAAGATGAAACAACATTAGAATAATTGGGATCCCAGAAGAAGGAAAGAGAGGGGCAGAAGGTATATTGGAGCAAATTATAGCAGAGAACTTCCCTAATTTGGGGAAGGAAACAGGCATCAAAATCCAGAAATCACAGAGAACCCCTATCAAAATCATAAGAATAGGTCAACACCCTGACATCTAATAGTAAAAATTACAAGTCTCAGCAACAAAAAGAAAATCCTGAAAGCAGCTCAGGAGAAGGGATATGTAACCTACAATGGTAGAAACATTAGATTGGAAACAAACCTATCCACAGAGACCTGGCAGACCAGAAAGGACTGGCATGATCTATTCAGAGCACTAAATGAGAAAAATATGCAACCAAGAATATTATATCCAGCTAGGCTGTCATTGAAAATAGAAGGAGAGATGAAAAGCTTCCAGGACAAACAAAAACCAAAGGAATTTGCAAACACAAAACCAGCCCTACAAGAAATATTGAAAGGGGTCCTCTAAGCAAAGAGAGAGCCTAAAAGCAACATAGACCAGAAAGGAACACAGACAATATACAGTAACGGTCACCTTATGGACAATACAACAGCACTAAATTCATATCTTTCAATAGTTACCCTGAATGTAAATGGGCTAAATGCCCCAATCAAAAGACACAGGCTATCAGATTGGATAAAAAGCAAGACCCATCGATATGCTGTCTGCAAGATACTCATTTTAGACCCAAGACACCCCCAGATTGAAAGTGCAGGGGTGGAAAACCATTTACCATGCTAATGGACACCAAAAGAAAGCTGGGGTGGCAATCCTTATATCAGATAAATTAGATTTTAAACTAAAGACTGTAAGAAGAGATGAGGAAGGACACTATATCCTACTTAAAGGGTCTATCCAACAAGAAGATCTAACAATTGTAAATATCTATGCCCCTAACATGGGAGCAGCCACTTATATAAGCCAATTAATAACAAAAGCAAAGAAACACATTGACAACAATACAATATTAGTGGGGAACTTTAACATTCCCCTCACTGAAATGGACAGATCATCTAAGCAAAAGATCAACAAGGAAATAAAGACTTTAAATGACACACTGGACCAAATGGACTTCACAGATATATTCAGACATTCCATCCCAAAGCAACGGAATACACATTCTTCTCTAGTGCCCATGGAACATTCTCCAGAATAGATCACATCCGAGGTCACAAATCAGATCTCAACCGGTACCAAAAGATTGGGATCATTCCCTGCCAATTTTCAGACCACAATGCTTTGAAACTAGAACTCAATCACAAGAGGAAAGTCGGAAAGAACTCAAATATATGGAGGCTAAAGAGCATCCTACTAAAGAATGAATGGGTCAACAGGAAATTAAAGAAGAATTTAAAAAATTCATGGAAACCAATGAAAATGAAAACACAACTGTTCAAAATCTTTGGGATGCAGCAAAGGCAGTCCTAAGAGGAAAGTATATGGTAATACAAGCCTTTCTCAAGAAACAAGAAAGGTCTCAAGTACACAACCTAAACCTACACCTAAAGGAGCTGGAGAAACAACAGCAAAGAAAGCCTAAACCCAGCAGGAGAAGAGAAATAATAAAGATCAGAGCAGAAATCAATGAAATAGAAACTAAAAGAACAGTAGAACAGATCAACAAAACTAGGAGCTGGTTCTTTGAAAGAATTAAGAAGATTGATAAACCCCTGGCCAGACTTATCAAAAGAAAAGAGAAATGACCCAAATCAACAAAACCATGAATGAAAGAGGAGAGACCACAGCCAACACCAAAGAAATACAAACAATTATAAGAACATATTATGAGTGGGGCACCTGGGTGGCTCAGTCGTTAAGCATCTGCCTTTGGCTCAGGTCACGATCCCAGAGATCTGGGATCGAGTCCCACATTGGGCTCCCTGCTCAGCGGGAAGCCTGTTTCTCCCTCTCCCACTCCCCCTGCTTGTGTTCCTGCTCTCACTGTCTCTGTCTCTGTCAAATAAATAAATAAAATCTTAAAAAAAAAAAAAAATATTATGAGCAACTCTATGCCAGCAAATTAGATAACCTGGAAGAAATGGATGCATTCCTAGAGATGTATCAACTACCAAAACTGAACCAGGAAGAAATAGAAAACCTGAACAGACCTATAACCACTAAGGAAATTGAAGCAGTCATCAAAAATCTCCCAAAAAACAAAAGCCCAGGGCCAGATAGCTTCCCAGGGGAATTCTACCAAACATTTAAAGAAGAATTAATACCTATTCTTCTGAAACTGCTCCAAAAAATAGAAATGGAAGGAAAACTTCCAAACTCCTTTTATGAGGCCACCATTACTGTAGACTGTAATAAGAGATGAGGAAGGACACTATATCCTACTTAAAGGGTCTATCCAACAAGAAGATCGAACCACACCAAGACCCCATCAAAAAGGAGAATTACAGACCAATATCCTTGATGAACATGGATGCAAAAATTCTCACCAAAATACTAGTCAATAGGACCCAACAGTGCATTAAAAGGATTATTCACCACGACCAAGTGGGATTTATCCCTGGGCCGCAGGGTTGGTTCACATCTGCAAATCAATCAATGTGATACATTAACAAAAGAAAGAACAAGAATCATATGATCCTCTCAGTAGATGCAGAAAAAGCGTTTGACAAAGTACAGCATCCTTTCTTGACCAAAACTCTTCAGAGTATAGGGATGGAGGGTATATACCTCAATATCATAAAAGCCATCTATGAAAAACCTACAGTGAATATCATTCTCAATGGGGAAAAACTGAGAGCTTTCCCCCTAAGGTCAGGAACGTGGCAAGGATGTCCACTATCAGCACTTCTATTCAACATAGTACTAGAAGTCCTAGCCACAACAATCAGACAACAAAAAGAAATAAAAGGCATCCAAATCAGCAAAGAAGAAGTCAAACTCTCACTGTTTGCAGATGATATGATACTTCATGTGGAAAACCCAAAAGACTCCACCCCAAAACTGGTAGAACTCATACAGGAATTCAGTAAAGTGGCAGGATATAAACTCAATGTACAGAAATCAGTGGCATTCCTATACACCAACAACAAGACAGAAGAAAGAGAAATTAAGGAGTCGATCCCATTTACAATTGCACCCAAAACCATAAGATACCTAGGAATAAATCTAACCAAAGAGGCAAAGGATCTGTACTCAGAAAACTATAAAATACTCATGAAAGAAATTGAGGAAGACACAAAGAAATGGAAAAATGTTCCATGCTCATGGATTGGAAGAACAAATATTGTGAAGATGTCAGTGCTACCTAGAGCAATCTACACATTCAATGCAATCCCCATCAAAATACCATCCACTTTTTTCAAAGAAATGGAACAAATAATCCTAAAATTTGTATGGAACCAGAAAAGACCCCGAATAGCCAGAGGAATGTTGAAAAAGAAAAGCAAAGCTGGCGGCATCACAATTCCGGACTTCCAGCTCTATTACAAAGCTGTCATCATCAAGACAGTATGGAACTGGCACAAAAACAGACACATAGATCAATGGAACAGAATAGAGAGCCCAGAAATGGACCCTCAACTCTATGGTCAACTCATCTTTGACAAAGCAGGAAAGAATGTCCAATGGAAAAAAGACAGTCTCTTCAACAAATGGTGTTGGGAAAATTGGACAGCCACATGCAGAAGAATGAAACTGGACCATTTCCTTACACCACACACAAAAATAGACTCCAAATGGTTGAAAGACCTCAATGTGAGACAGGAGTCCATCAAAATCCTAAAGGAGAACACAGGCAGCAACCTCTTCGACCTCAGCCGCAGCAACTTCTTCCTAGAAACATCGCCAAAGGCAAGGGAAGCAAGGGCAAAAATGAACTATTGGGACTTCATTAAGATAAAAAGGTCTTGCACAGCAAAAGAAACAGTCAACAAAACCAAAAGACAACTGACAGAATGGGACAAGATATTTGCAAATGACATATCAGATAAAGGGCTAGTATCCAAAATCTATAAAGAACTTATCAAACTCAACACCCAAATTACAAAGAATCCAATCAAGAAATGGACAGAAGACATGAACAGACATTTTTCCAAAGAAGACATCCAAATGGCCAACAGACACAAGAAAAAGTGCTCAACATTGCTCGGCATCAAGGAAATCCGAATCAAAACCTCAATGAGATACTACCTCACACCAGTCAGAATGGTTAAAATTAACAAGTCAGGAAACGACAGATGTTGGCGGGCATGCGGAGAAAGGGGAACCTTCCTACACTGTTGGTGGGAATGCAAGCTGGTGCAGCCACTCTGGAAAACAGTATGGAGGTTCCTCAAAAAGTTGAAAATAGAGCTACCATATGATCCAGCAATTGCACTACTGGGTATTTACCCCAAAGATACAAATGTAGGGATCCGAAGGTGTATGTGCACCCTGATGTTTATAGCAGCAATGTCCACAATAGCCAAACTGTGGAAAGAGTCAAGATGTCCATCAATAGATGAATGGATAAAGAAGAGTCTTATATATATAAAATGGATGCAGCCATCAAAAGGAATGAAATCTTGCCATTTGCAATGACGTGGATGGACTGGAGGGTATTATGCTCAGCGAAATAAGTCAATCAGAGAAAGACATGTATCATATAACCTCACTGATTTGAGGAATTCTTAATCTCAGGAAACAAACTGAGGGGTGCTGGAGTGGCGGGGGGTGGGAGGGATGTGGTGTCTGGGTGATAGACATTGGGGAGGGTAGGTTTTATGGTGAGCGCTGTGAATTGTGTAAGACCGATGAATCACAGACCTGTATCTCTGAAACAAATAATACATTATATGTTAAAAAAAAAAAAGAAGAAGAAGAAGATAGCAGGAAGGGAAGAATGAAGGGGGCGAAATTGGTGGGGGAGACGAACTATGAGAGGCTATGGACTCTGAAAAACAAATTGAGAGTTCTAGAGGGAGGGGGGTGGGGTGATGGGTTAGCCTGGTGATGGGTATTAAGGAGGGCATGTTCTGCATGGAGCACTGGGTGTTATACGCAAACAATGAATCATGGAACACTACATCAAAAACTAATGATGTAATGTATGGTGATTAACATAACATAAAAAAAAAGCTCCTGGGGGAGGTAATAATAATAATAATAGTAGTAGTAATAATAATAATAATATAAACATTGGGAAGAAAAAAAAGAAAAGAAGAGAAATCAATAAAAAAGAGAGAAGGCAACTGTGGGGTAAACGTCTTTTTCTGAAAACAAAACAAAACAAAACAAACACTTTAGGCATTTATGTCTAGAAATGATAGAAAAATAGGTGGGAAGATGATGGTACCGGAAAATATTTTATCACTCTGTTTTCCTCCTGCTTGAAAGAGCATGTCTTTTTTTATTAGGCATCTAAGAATCTCCTTTATTTGGAGCTATCTTCACTTGGAAACAGTAGAGCCTAACACTGATGTTACTGATGTCTGCCTCCGTAAGTCCCTTTGCTCCAACAGGAATTAAGGCTAATAGGTCTGGATGTCTGAAAACTGTTGCTCTAAAGTAAAAAATCAAATCAAAACAAAATGGAAATCTACCAATTCTCAGGAATCAGTTCTTCTCAGCAACACAATAGAGGATCTCATTCTCCCACTCTGCTTTATTTATGGGAATTCAGTTGTATTTGATGTGTAGAACGTACTTATCTCAATAAAATTCAAGTGATGCATAGAAGAGAAAGGGCATTTACTTTAAAAAGAATTGCCTTTCATTTTGGTGTCAGGGTGATTGGACATTCAGGCATTTTTGCCTCTCTTCTCATAGAAAGTCATTCTAAAAGGTATATTTCAATTAAGAAGTTCTTCTATATGAAAGGAGGGACTTAGGGTTAAGTCTTAAAGATTACTTCTAAGTCATTTTAAGTATTTGGAATGTCTTTCAATTATATTCATTCAGACTGATTTGGTAATCCGCAGGCAGTAAAATGTTTTGGGTAATACTCCATAGTATTAAAAAATAATCACTACACCCAGAACTATTTGAAAAGAGAGCTAATAGGATGTCGGGCTACTTAATTTATGAGAAAATTCACACTCTCACATGCCTGAGCATCATCTGAAATCTTAATATTTTTGTTTTGTCCTGTCCTTGAACAATCTTCAATTGGCATTAATTTACAAATTCCCCCCCCCTTCATTTTTCCCTTCCTTCTCCTAATGTCCTCCATGCTATTCCTTATGTTCCACAAATAAGTGAAACCATATGATAATTGACTTTCTCTGCTTGACTTATTTCACTTAGCATAACCCCTCCAGTCCCATCCATGTTGATGTAAAAGTTGGGTATTCAGAAGGGGGGGAAATCGGAGGGGGAGAGGAACCATGAGAGACTATGAACTTTAAAAAACAAACTGAGGGTTCTAGAGGGGAAGGGAGTGGGGGGATGGGTTAGCCTGGTGATGGGTATTAAAGAGGGCATGTACTGCATGGAGCACTGGGTGTTATACGCAAACAATGAATCATGGAACACTACATCAAAAACTAATGATGTAATGTATGGTGATTAACATAACATAATAAAAAAAAAAGTTGGGTATTCATCCTCTCTGATGGCTGAGTAGTATACCATTGTATATATGGACCACATCTTTATCCATTCATCTGTTGAAGGGCATCTCAACTCTTTCCAGTTTGGCTATTGCAGACATTGCTGCTATGAACACTGGGGTGCATATAACCCTTCTTTTCACTACATCTGTGCCTTTGGGATAAATACCCAGTAGTGCAATTGCTGGGTCATAGGGTAGCTCTATTTTTAATTTTCTTTGAGGCACCACCACATTGTTTTCCAAAGTGGATGTACTAAGTTACATTCCCACCAATAGTGTAAGAGGGTTCCCCTTTCTCCACAACCTCTCCAACATTTGTTGTTTTTTGGTTGTCAATTTCTGCCATTTTAACTGGTGTAAGGTGGTATCTCAATGTGGGTTTGATTTGAATTTCCCTGATGGCTAATGATGGTGAACATTTTTTCATGTGTCTCTTAGCCATTTGTATGTCTTCTTTGGAGAAGTGTCTGTTCATGTCTTCTGCCCATTTTTTGACTTGATTATTTGTTTTTTGGTTGTTGATTTGAGAAGTTCTTTATAGATCTTGGAAATCAGTGCTTTGTCTGTAGGGTCATTTGCAAGTATCTTCTCCCATTCTGTGGGTTGCCTCTTTGTTTTGTTGACTGTTTCCTTTGCTGTGCAAAAGCTTTTTATCTTGATGAGGTCCCAAAAGTTCATTTTTGCTTTTGTTTCACTAGCTTTTAGAGATGTATCTTGAAAGAAGTTGCTGTGGGCGATGTCAAAGAGGTTACTGCCTATGTTCTCCTCTAGGATTTTGATGGATTCCTGTCTCACATTGAGGTCTTTCATCCATTTTGAGTTTACCTTTGTGTATGGTGTTAGAGAATGGTCGAGTTTCATTCTTCTGTATATAGCTGTCCAATTTTCCCAGCACCTTTTATTGAAGAGACTGTCTTTTTTCCATTGCATATTTTTTCCTGCTGAATGGTTTTTACATTTTTAAGTGGTTGAAAAAACTCAAAAGACTACTTCAAAATATATGAAAATTATATGAAAATAAAATTTCACTGTCTTTAGATAATATTTATGGTTGAAATAATAATTTCATCTATTTAAAATGAATGAGTGTAACACAACCATCCTCATTCATCTATGCATGGGCTATGACTACTTTCTTTATGGCAGTGGCAGATTTGGAGAGTTGGGACAGACTATGTAGCCCATAAACCCTGAGATGTTTTCTGAGCCTTGACATAAAAAGTTTGCCATACCCCGCTATAGAACAAGGGCCAAAGTGTTCATGGAATTCTTTTTACTGCTTTCAAGCTGGATAAGTTGGAACTCTCTTGTCTATAGGTGATAGGAACCCAACTCAAATATGGTTAAAGCAAACAGGAGGATTTATTGGATCATGTAGATTAGTAGTAGACCTGATAACAGGCATGTCCGTAGTCAAGGATGGGCTCCCGACCCAGTCAGGTTCAACTAGTGATCGTTCCTGTGACTGATAGGCAGATCCTGAGAGAAAGATGTTGACTACCCTGTCTGCTGGTGTTGCCAGCCTGTGTGTCTAAAGGCCTGGCGCTCTTCCCAGGTGGTAGCAAAGATGGCCACTAGGACTTTAAGTTACCAGAGGAAGGAGCTCACTGCCTTTCTAGTAGTTGCAGCAGGAGTCCCATGGGTAACTCTAACTGTTCTGGATTGAGTGGGGTCCTGAATACCATAAAGCAAAGCACATGGACTGAGTGTGGGAAGGGTGTTTGTACAAAGGAAAATTGGGAAGGAGAGGAAATATCTGCCAAGCAGGCAAAACCAGCAGATGGCCACAGTAGTAAAAAAGGAAGGCCTTGGTTCTTCTTTTTTGATAAGTAAGAATACCTAATCTTAAGAAATTTAAGAGTTATTCAAAATTACCCAGGTAAAGAACACAATCTGTTTAATTCCTGGTCCATGCTCTCTACCAAACCCTGATGCCTTTCCAAATAGTAGTTCCAGATGCCAAATGTGCATATATTGGCCTGGTGGAAAGTTCTGCATCTTCCATAGATTATGTTTCTCTGGTATTATATAAGTCCCTCTTATCAACTACCTTGTCCAATATGCAGATCTATCTTCATCAAATTAACTTCAACCACTTAGCATGGGCCAAGAGAGATAAACTTGGAGGGTTAACTTGGTGCAGAGGGAAGGAGCAAGGGTGTGGGGAAAGTTTCAGAGAAGAAGGTGTCATCTGATGAGAGAGCAACAGTGTCCCACCATCAGAATCCAGGAAGCGATTGGGAGAGGATGTGTGTGTGTGTGTCTGTGTGTGTGTGTGTCTGTGTGTGTCTGTGTAAGGGATGTGGGGAGAGAGAAGAAGAGAGGAGAAGAAGGAGAGGAGATGCGAGGAGAGGGGAAGGGGGCAAGGGAGAGATAAAGGGAATGGAGGGGGAAAAGAGGAGAGAAAAAGGGAAGAGAATAGTGGGAAACCATTTGCTTTCTGAGAGCTAGGTTGAATATATACACTAGTAGGGGGCTTGCAAACAGCTGCTAGAAGACAATTCCTGCCTATTTCACAATTTTTCCCCAGCAGGATCTTGGCACATTCCCCAGGTATAAATTGGTTTCTATCCAGAGTGTAAACTGGGAATGGAATCAATATGCTAGACATTTCCATTTGCATCAGGCAAGCAATGAGACAATTTCTTGATAGCTTTCCGAGGATAATGAAAGTGCAGAGCTCAGCAAGGGTGACTCATTTGGTGAGTCAGTTGTTTAATGCTGTCTCTTTGTAAGTCATCACTCAAATCAAGTTCTAGCATTATGGCAGTGATTGGGTAGCATTATGGCAGTGATTGGGGCCTCATCACAGCCCAAATCAGGAAGAATCTTCCAGCTCAACCCACTGGCCACCTGCCCAGTTCATCCTTTACTTTGGGAAAAGGTGCTTGGCATCTGTATGCATAGAACATGACAATCTTGGGAACTGCAGCCAAAAGAAATTAAAAAATTGTCATCTCTGCAGTTTTGTATTTGGTTTCCAGATGAGCAAAACGCCTTAGCACCTTCATTGTGAATTCAATCTAATTCCCAAACATTTAAAACAGCAGGGATGAAACAAAGCAGACTTTTAGCTGAACAGTGAACTGAATTCTGCTTTGCACAGAAAACATGAACTAGATGTTAAATAAATGTCAATATTCATCGAGATATTTTCCATTTCCAGGTCTGAGAATTCCAACTCCCCGTAGATTCTTTGGGAGTAAAAGTATAACCATAAGCAGAACTTTTATTAATTCAGCTCTTCTATTTAATGTCTCATTTGATTTTGAGCTCTGACATTTCTTGAAAGAATATAATTTTTAGATCTAAGAAAAATGTTTCAATATCTAATAGACAAAGGTTAGTCTGGTGCATCAGGATTGTAAACAAAGGCAAATCATGCTACCATCCCATGTAGCTACTACAGTGTCTTGTACTTATGTTAATACCTCCAGACTGATGAAGGAACTAGACTTTCTCAGAAAACAAAATGTAACCAACATTAATTCCTGTAATATGTTGAGTGAAAGAAATCATTTTTTTCCCTCTTTACTCTCTGCTTAGATTCATTCCTTTCAATTCATTCCTAAACAGTGGTGCACCCCAGGCAGAGAGAAATGGGTCTTTTGTAGACTGTGTGGGCTGTGATGAAGCCAGCAAGGGGCAGGCTAATCGGAGGGAATTTAGGCCCAAGACTTGATTAGGATGGAGGCAGAGCAGAGGCAGCTGAGAGGAGGAGAAAGAGCCTCCAGGATCCATTTTGCCCCTAAAGAGCAATGTTATAGAAAAGAAGAGCTTACTCTGGGCCCCAGGGATGCATTTTGGGTTCAAAAAAATGGTAACCATCAGTCTATGCAGTAAACACCAATTGCTTTTGCCTGCCTGTCTCTTTTCTGTAACAGAAAACATGCCTCTCCTTCCCCTGCTTTCAGTGTGTGGATTGTCAAAGCTGGCCTCACCTCTTTGCTCCACTCCTCACAAATCATGGTAGTCACATGACCCCCCAGCCTAACCATTAACATCATCTCTTCCCTTAGTTTCAGTGATTGACTTGGTTCGGCATGCAGCCCAAGCTGGTCCATGGGAGCCCAAGTACTTCTTTGCATTTATTGTGATTGGTTGCAGTAATCTTTCTCACTTTCAGGGAAGAGTTTCCTCAGAATGAGACCAATATGGGGAACAGTAGACCAAAGTGACAGACACCCATAGACACACAAAGATATTTAGCATCCTTTGAGTCCCTGAACCAAACCATGCCTGGTTTCCCTTGAACTTCTCAGTTATTATTTAAACCAATAAATCACTCTCTTTTTTATCTAGTCTGGGCTGTGTTTTTGTTGATTTTTTTTTATTACTTGCAATTGACCTGATTTACACAAGTTATCTATTTTCATTTTCACCCTGGATTACAATAGGAAGCAGACAAAAGGAAAAAAGAAATATGAAAAGGATAATGAGAGACCCTGCATTGGTTTCAAATAACAGGCATCCTTCAAATAATCTCCTACTTAGAAAACCAAGAGAAAATATATTTTTTACAGTGAGTTGTTTTTCTTTCCCTTTAAGTTTTTGGGGAGGATTATTATCTCAAGAGAATTTTCTCTTGCACATTTTATTACTTACCCCATCAAGGTGCATTCTCAGTTTGAATGAATTCTGATACCTCCTTCTCCAATTTGTGTTATGACAATCTAATCTTCAAAATTCATGGTAGGTGCCAAATGGGACCTGGTTTAAGACTGAGTCATAGCAATGAAAAAGCTTGTAATGAGTAATCATGATATTATAATATACCCCTAATGCTTATTTTTTAAAGGCCTCTCATCTATAGCTATTCTTTATAGAAATAACTATTATCAATTTTCTCATATGTATGCAGACAATGAAGAAGTTCTATGAGCATATGGTTTAAACAATAAAGATTTACATATTGATGCTTCTTAAAGCACTCTACCTGGCTGTAGTATTTTTGTTGTGTTTTTCACAAAAGATATGAGTGAATAAAACAACTGACCAGTTCTGAATAAAAACCAATATTTCCTTAGAATCTTGATTTTTTCCAAGACCTATGAGTCATGAAGAAAATGAGCTTATGAATCATTATCCCCAACACAGAGTGCATTTATAATAAGGTTGTCTTCAGTTGCATTTATTATTTATAATAAAAAGATTTTCTGAGGGCAACCCAAAACATTAACCATAACCTGTATATTATTCTTAAGCATGTATTTAATTGGCTTAGAGGAACAAAAGGCAAGTTAATAAGAATCTGAGAATAAATTCAGTTCTTAATTCTGAATAAACTGTTAAACATCTCTGGACCTATTTTTCTCTGTGAAAGTGAGATGGGACCAAATTGTACATTGGTCTTTGTATCCATAACAAAATCAGATGTGGCTAATGGATATGGTTGGCCTGATTTTTCTGGTTATGATAGTGGTATTTAAATATTACTTCTTGAGGAGCTGTTTATACAAGTTAATAACTTAGATCTACTAAACCTATAGGCTCTGTCTATATAACACCAAGGATCTAATTTGAAAGTGAAAAAAAATGAGTTGATTTGATTGATTTTCACACAATCTCTATTCAATAAAGCAGCTGACATTTTCCTCTAACACAGTGAATTTAACTAGGAATTAATGTTGAGGAGAATATCTTGTTTGGTGAGGGTGAGGGTCCTCCCCTATATCAAGCTTAATATCTGCTCAAGCATGGGATTACAACCTGAGGGTTTTCCAGCATTTTGCTGACTTTCTTTCTTATATGATAGAAATTTTTTATGCTTATCTCTTATCTATTAATTTTGATATCTTACATGCTTCTGTATGTCTTCTCTGTCCCTCATATGAATTGTCAATTCTTGATGTTCTTTACCTCTCTTTACTCTTGCTCTCATACATAGTTCCTTAACTCTGCTTTTGGACATGACCAAATCCTTTGCTGGAATAAATGCTTTTATAATGGGAAGAGCACAGGATTTAGGAGAAAGAAAACTGGATTCTTATCCAAGCTTGGACTCTGCTCCCTATTGGCTTTGTGACATTTAGCAAGACATTTACCTTATTGAATTTTGGTTTGGCTATATAGAAATAGGAATAATAATACTATTTACCTTGTAGCAAAGTTAAAAGAGTTCATTAAAGTAAAAATATATTATATTGCATTAACAATGACTAATTGGTTGACAAATGCTAAAGTCCAGTCCATTGTATCCCACAATGGGCTGATCTTGCCATCTTGAAATGTTGCAACACTTTGCCATTTATTAATTCTTCCAGAGTTTTGTTTGTTTTTATCCAGAGTAGAAGCAGTTGGGAAGGCTATGCTTCTATTGCTTTACATATCTATCTTTCAGAAACCTTGAGGTGATCTCAGGAGCACTAGTTTGAGAGAGCATATCTGGTTCTACATGGATCTCCCAATCAGATTTATCAGTTAACTCATATGTTTATGGTTATTAAGTACTTTGTGTGCAAATCCACATGTTAAGTTATTATTCTCCTGCCTCCCTGAGCTCAGAGCTAAATTTCTATAACATTTTCATAGTCATATGATAGTTATTTGAAGAACCTTTCCCAGTAACCATATCCCCCTAATTCAGTGGTTTTCAAAATGGCTGCCCATCAGAAATTACCAAGGAGCTTGGATTTCCTGGATCTCCTCAACTTATGAATCAGAATCTCTCAGACTGGAGCTAATCAGGATCTTTAGTTCATTTCTCAACTTTGGGACTCACTTTCTTCCCTTCAGGGAATCCATTTACTCTCTGATTATCACCCACATCTGACAGGTAGACAGACCCCATTAACCACAACCTAGGGCAATTTTTCAGTTTTCTTATTATCTCTGTGTTTGCAGGTGTGGAAATGGAGACTCAGAAATGTTAAATGAATTGTCTAAGAGCAGATACAGAGCAAGGCAAAGGTGAAACTTAAACTCAGAAGCCAAAATCCCTGCTTTTTCACTATGCCACAGGATCCTCCTCCTGAATCTAAGGCATCTAATCCACTTTCACATGGTTGACAAGTCCATACTCACTGTGCCCAGGTCAACAGGGGATTTTACCCCCTCTCCCTAATCCTCCCTCCTCACCTACCTTAGATTACCATCGGAGTCTTAAGTCCACCAAAGGAAACATCAGACCACTCTGAAACAAGCAAAGAAAAAGAGATACACGGTTTAACAGATTTTTCTCAAGGATCTCCCATACATGTGATCAGAATTGCTTTTTTATTGAACACTTTTTTATACCAGTTGGCCTAATAAGTTGGAAAAATAGTATAATGCCCCATTTTGCATTCATTATTATAGTAACTTCAATGACTTTATTTTTGTTTTTGATTGAAGCTGTGTTGATATTAATTTTAGGAAAAAAATTAAAATGCTCTATTACCTTTGCTTGTCCTAACCTCCTGATACTTCTGGGCCTAACAAATATCTCAAGTATTTTGGGGGGCATCAGTTATAGAAGTATATAGGTGACCCATAAACACAAATTAGTTAAATAATATGTCTTATACAGAAATTTGTGATTTTATTTCATCTTAAGCCTCTTTCTCACTCAGATTTTAAGAAGTCAACAATAATCAATAAGTATAATAATAAAATTTGGGTGAATTATCAGGGAGTAAAGGCCCTATTTGAAGATTACTAACAGTTATTAAAAAATACAATATATAAATTAGATGGAAAAAATCATTTCTGAGATCATATAATTGCTCAGTCACTGATGAAAAAATTTTCCAACAGAATTCTAGACTCCCAACTAAAATGTACCAAATACCACTTAGGGACTAGGATTGGTCCTATACAATATCCTTCATAGTTCTTAGTGCAAGGCTGGTCACATGGAATTTCTCAATAAATGCTTTTTTATAAGTATGAGTATTTGTTATTCCAAAGATAGAAAATCTGACTAACTGAATTTTTAATTCTTCAGCTAAATCAACTGAATAGGACTCATACAATGATAAAATCAATATATTTTACACTTTCCACTATCTTTCAGTCCTTTTCTTGAAGGAGTTTTCTCCCATCTACTCCATGAAATCTAGGGCAGGTCTCATGAATCTCAGTGACTAACAGAGAACTAATCATCCTCTGCTCACTTTTAGTCCCCAAAGTACTTAGTTCAAACTTTAAAATGACCATTTCTGGCAAAAGTAAACACTCAAAACTCCATTCAAGTGTAGAGCCTCTCCCCTCCCTCAGGATGGGGCTGCTGCAGGAAGGAAGCCTTCTTATCATGGGATTCTTCTATTTTCCAGGATGGTGTTTCTACTTCTTCCTTCACTCCCCAGGTCAAGTTCTTCTGACACCTCCAGGACTCAGGTAAAAGTCTAGCAACTGCTGTCACTACTGTGCCCATAACCCTTCACACTCAGTCTAGGTTACCCATGGCTTTCACCTGCAGGTGCCATGACACTACACTGGAAGACTTTCTTTGGCCCCTAGAGCCCACTATTTGCACTTCCAGAGCAGGCCAGAACTTCTGGGGAATTAATACTCCTAGGAGCAGTGCTCAACAAACGACTGACAAAAACTGATGGAGACTCATCTCCTTTGGTTGAAGTAACTCTGAGGTACATCCTTTACTGCATCCCAGAGCAGGAGGATTGAGTTCCCATAGTAGTAACCTACTCAATTTCTTATGTGTTACTGGCTTCCTTCCCTTCTTTATCTCATTGCCCACTACCCTGTCTGTACTTCTTAGGATCTCCTCCCAAATAAACTACTTGCACTCACATCCATGTCTGAGAGTCTGCTTCTGTGGGAATCCAAATGAAAAGATGATAAGGGCAGGCAATATCTTGTAAAATAAAGAGGTACCTAGTACTAGTTTCTTCAAGCTGTAGCAGACAGCTTAAGTAACTTTCTCTGAGCTTTATGAATGTTTAAAGGGATTCTCTTTCTTGAAGACCATATGCACATTCTTCAGAAACCCTTCCATTTCTGGAGTTATCTCATACTTCATTTGAGGTTCCTATAAATATAGGACAACATTCTCCTGTAGCTGGCTACTTATAACTCTATATTAGTCAGGGTTCTCCAGAGAAAGAACCAATAGGATATACATAGTTATAGTTTTATAGTTATATAATATATAATGCTTATTATATATTATATATTATATATATATTATATATATTATATCATATATAATAAAGAGATTTATTATAAAGTATTAGCTCATGGGATTATGGAGTCCCACAATCTGCCATTTGTAAACTGGAGACCCAGGAAAATTGGTGGGGTACTTCTAGTCTGAGTACAAAGGTGAGAACTGGGAATGCTGCTATAGTGTAAATCCCAGTCCAAGGGCAGAAGACTGATGTCCCAGCTCAAGCTTTCAAAGAGAGAGAGAATTCTTTCTTTCCCCATCTTTTGGTTCTATTCAGGTACTCAACAGGTTAGATCATGCCCACCCACATTGGGGAGGGCAATCTGCTTTACTCAGTCTACCAATTCAAATATTAATCTCTTCCATAAACACCCTCACAGACACATAAGAAATATTTAACCAAATTTCTGAGCTCAAGTTGACTCACTCAAGTTGACACATAAAATTAACCATCACAGACTCTTTATCAGTCCTTGTTTCTTTGATAGCCCTCATCAAGCAGAAGTTAGAGTTTCATTGTTCCTTAAAATGCTTTTCATGTCCAAATTCTTTTTAAAATGACTCCAGGCCTACTTTCTCTATCAAGAGGCTCATTTCTTCTGCATCCTTCATTCTGACGAACTTTAGGATCTCAGGCCATTCTCAATACAATACTCTCTCTTCACTAGACAACTTCACTTTGTAGTCTTTAAGCTTTTCCTGGCAAAGGTTTTGCATTAGCCTACAGTCTCCATGGATCACAGGTCAAGCTTTTCAAGTCTTCTCCTTGAAATTCTCTAAGCTTTTGTGATAAGAGAAGTTCATCCTTCTCTCCTTCCTCATAGGAACACACTGCATCCCTCTCTGAAGATAATCTCATCACTAATTTCCCATTCCTTAGTTACTTTATTTTAAACTTGCATATCCCCTCAAGGGGATAAGTTCCCTGGGGTTATAAACTAACTTTCAGCTACCTCTTTTCAAGTCCAGCCCTGGTGGTCCAGGAATACACATATGGGAGTCCTTATCAACTATTGCCTTGGAGTCTCAGCCAAACCTGAGACAGAATGAGCCTTATTTGAACCTTCTGTCATTTATATAATTAAATGTATATAAATTTCAACTAATATTGATGCACATATTATGTATAGGCATTGTACTAGGTAAAGACTAAAACCCTTTTCATGCCCTAAAATATTTTCTGTCTTAGTAGAAGACAGACAAGTAGAAAAATAAATATGCCATAAGAAATATAAAATAGTAGAGTTTTATAAGACACAACATTATATGAAAGACTTAATAATTAATTCTATCAGAGAAGGGTGAGGAATTAGAGAAAGCAGGATATTCACTGAGCTAAAGAATTTTGCCAGGTACATAGGGAGACACACAAGGAAACATAAAATAT
Organism: Mirounga leonina; assembly: GCF_011800145.1. Taxonomy (NCBI): domain Eukaryota; kingdom Metazoa; phylum Chordata; class Mammalia; order Carnivora; family Phocidae; genus Mirounga; species Mirounga leonina. Next base: position 1,435,073 of record NW_023270244.1, read on the forward strand.
TTATGCAACCCCTGATTGTCAATCAGAGAAAGACATGTATCATATGATCTCACTGATATGAAGAATTCTTAATCTCAGGAAACAAACTGAGGGTTGCTGGTGTAGTGGGGGGTGGGAGGGATGGGGTGGCTGGGTGATAGACATTGGGGAGGGTATGTGCTATGGTGAGCACTGTGAATTGTGTAAGACTGTTGAATCACAGACCTGTACCTCTAAAACAAATAATACATTATATGTTAAAAAAAAGAAGAAGATAGCAGGAAGAGAAAAATGAAGGGGGTAAATCAGAGGGGGAGACAAACCATGAGAGACTATGGACTCTGAAAAACAAACTGAGGATTCTAGAGGGGAGACGGCTCGGGGGATGGGTTAGCCTGGTGATGGGTATTAAAGAGGGCATATATTGAATGGAGCACTGGGTGTTATATGTAAATAATGAATCATGGAACACTACATCAAAAACTGATGATGTATGGTGATTAACATAACATAATAAAAACAAACAAAAAGAAGTAGATAGAAAAGGAATTATGGTTTTTCTGAGTTTAAACTTAATCCAGCAAGTTATTGGGAATTTTTGAAGGGATTTAATCAGGATATTGACTTGTAAAGATTTAGAGTTAAAAATAATTGCTCCAGTCCGCTAGGAAGGATGGATTGAAGGAAAGCAGTAAGAGGGGCAGAGAGGCTATTAGGAGTCAGAGGTTTGGAAACTCGTACCATGGGAGATGGTAGTACCATGTGAAGATGAAAACAGTAAAATATAAACACTTGAAGACAGAGACTTGGTTTTATTCATTTCTGTATCCCCAGTAATTAGAACATCATCTGCTTATAGTAGGCTAACAATGGAAGTTGTTGGATAAATTAGTGAAGGGGTGACTGATAATGATGATATGATTGACGACATGCCCTAGATAAGAGATTAGAAATCTATATTGGATTACCTAGGCAGAGATGGAGTTAAAGCTCATGATTTAGGTAGGGAATGGAGATATATATTTGGGAAACCAGAGAAGCAGATGAAATCACCCATGGAGAGCTTTTAGAGTAAAGAAATAAAAAAGAGGCAGGGGCGGAGCAAGATGGCGGAGGAGTAGGAGACCTAGATTTCGTCTCCTCTCAGGAATTCAGCTGGATAGGGATCAAACCATTCTGAACACCTACAAACCCAACAGGAGATCGAAGAAAAGAAGAGCAACAACTCTCTCATCAGAAAAGCGACCACTTTCTGGAAGGTAGGATGTGCGGAGAAGTGAATCCGAGGCGATATTCGGGAGGATAGACGGCAGGGGAGGGGACTCCGTCAGCCGCTTCTGGCAAGTGATGGAGCCGCGGAGTACAAAATCAGAACTTTTGAGTCTGCTCCGCCGAGGGACGTCACTCTGGTGGCTAAGCGGGGGGTGGAAACCTCCGGGACAGTGTGGTCTCAGGACCCTCGGGGTCACAGAAAGACCAGGGGTGCCTGAGTGTGGCAGAGCTCCCAGGTAACGGAGAAGGGAAGCCGGCTGCAGAGGCGGAGCCCAGGCGCAGGCTCTCAGCTCGGGGTCGCCATAAACCGTGATCCGCGGCACAGTCGGGCCCCTGCTCCTCCAGCAGGGACCCAACAAGCGGCAGATCCGGGGAGACTCACCGTCCTCCCCGGGGAGGAGCCGTGCGGGAGTGCACCGCAGGGATCTGCTGGGTTTGGAGACTCCACCCGGGGTCGGGTGCCAGAGATAGAAACGCGCGGTCACAGGCCTGGTGAACACGGAGTGCAGCCGGAGACCGGGGAGACGGGAGTGACTGGCGGCTTTTCTCTGGGGTTCACAGAGGAGCGGGGCCCCGAGTTCTTGGCTCCTCCGGGGCAGAGATTGGGAGGCCGCCATTTTCACTCTCCGCCTCCAAAGTTGTACGGAAAGCTCGCAGGGAACAAAAGCCCCGGAGAGCAAACCCGAGCAGATTACTTAGCCGGGAGGGGGCAAGGGCGGGGCAATTCCGCCTCCGGCAGAGACATTTGGAAACCACGGCAACAGGCCCCTCCCCAGAAGATCAGCGAGAACAGCCGGCCAAGACCAAGTTTACCGATCAATGAGAACGGCAGAACACCAGCGCTAGGGGACTACTGCACATAGAATTCATGGCTTTTTTACCATGATTCTTTAGTCTTTCAAAGTTAATTTTTTTTTAACGGTCTTTTTTTTTTTTTAATTTTTTTTTCCCTTTTTCAACCAACATCTTATCAATCCCCTTTTTTAAAAAAAACATTTTTATTTTTAATTTTTAGAGTCATATTCTATCCCTTCATAGTAGTTACCCGTATTTTTGGCTTATATATATAAGTTGTTCTCTCTTTAAAATTTTGAGACAGTTTCTTCTAACAGATTAAAATGTACCCTAAATCTCTAGTATATTGTGTTTTCTATTCCCCTGCCTGATCACATCCTCTCCTTTTTTCTTCTTTTTTCTTTTTTTAAATCCTCTTCTTTCTTTTTTCAAACAACTTCTTATCAATTCCTTTTATAAAATTTTTTATAATTTCCATCTTTACAGTCATATTCCATCCCTTCATCATATCAACCCTTATTTTTGTACATATATAAGTTTTTCTTTCTTTAAAATTTTGGGAGGCACTTTCTTCTAAAGACCAAAATACACCCCAAATCTAGTGTGTGGCACTGATCTATATACCAGCCTGATCATATTTGATCACATTCTGGTTTTTTGTTGTTGTTGTTTTGTTTTGTTTTGTTTGTTTTTGTTTTTATCTTTATCTTTTTCTTTTTCTTTTTCTTTTTTCTCTCTTTCACTTTCTTTTCCCACTGCTTCAGGTCTTTTCTGATTTGTTTAGAGTATATTTTCTGGGGACGTTGTTACTCTGCTAGCATTTTGTTCTCTCATTAATCTATCCTCCTCTGCACAAAATGACAAGATGGAAAAAAATCACCTCAACAAAAAGAACAAGAGGTAGTACCAACTGCCAGGGACCTACTCAATATGGACATTAGTACGATATTGGATCTAGAGTTCAGAAGCATCACTTTAAAGATACTAGCTGGGCTTGAAAAAAATATGGAAGTTATTAGAGAAACCCTTTCTGGAGAAGTAAAAGAACTAAAATCCAACCAAGTAGAAATCAAGAAGGCTATTAATGAGGTGCAATAAAAAATGGGGGCGCTAACTGCTAGAATAAATTAGGCAGAAGAGAGAATCAGTGATATAGAAGATGAAATGATGGAAAATAAAGAAGCTGAGAAAAAGAGATAAACAACTACTGGATCACGAGGGCAGAATTCGAGAGATAAGCGATACCATAAGACGAAACAAAATTAGAATTCGGATCCCAGAAGAAGAAGAAAGAGAGAGAGGGGCAGAAGGTATATTGGAGCAAATTATAGGAGAGAACTTCCCTAATTTGGGGAAGGAAACAGGCATCAAAATCCAGA
>NW_023270244.1:1448497-1460096 GCF_011800145.1 Mirounga leonina
AATTTTATATTCATTATCTTAGTTATACCCACCTTGGTTTCAATGAAGGAGGTACATTTTACATAAAAGGAAACATAGGCTATTATCTCAGTTATACCCACCATACCAATGAAGGAGGTACATTTTACGTAAAATGAAACATGGGCTAGGAGGTTTAAGAATTTTCCAAGGTCCCGGGGCGCCTGGGTGGCTCAGTCGTTAAGCGTCTGCCTTTGGCTCAGGTCATGATCCCAGGGTCCTGGGATCCAGCCCCGCATTGGGAAGCCTGCTTCTCCCTCTCCCACTCCCCCTGCTTGTGTTCCCTCTCTCACTGTGTCTCTCTCTGTCAAATACATAAATAAAATCTTAAAAAAAAAATAAAAAATAAGTAAAAATAAAAGATTTTTCCAAGGTCCCACAGCTGGTGGGTGGCCAAGTAGAAACTGAACTGATTCACTGACTCCAGGCCTGTATTCCTAACTCTGTGAGACATCTAGAATCTCGGTACTGCTTAGGTACCTCAACTGTCATTCAGGCACAATTTGCACTTACCACTCAGGGTGTGTTTTCTTCCAGTTACTTGGGAGAAACAATTCATCTGTGTGGTTCCCAGGACAAGACAGGTATAAGCTGGTAGGTCTAGCATTCCTGACAGGAATTCCCTATCCACCAAAAAAAAAAAAAAAAAAAAAAAAGGAACTAACAAGTTTGAAGGGTTAGAAAAAAAACACTCTTTAGGGAATTGGCTGTGACCTGGTGGGACACATATTTCAGAGATTGGGGAAAATGATAGAACAGATATAAGTCAGTGGTTCTCAGCTCTGGCAAAGCATAGAATCACCTGGGGAGCTTTCAAAAAAATCTGAGTGTCTGCCCCAGGCTATTAAATTGGAACCTTGGGCAGGATACAGACTTGAAAAAAAGTTCTCCAGGTTAATTCTAATGTGAACTCAGTGTTGAAAACCACTTATACAGCTGGAGGTAAGTTTAAGATGTAGAAAGCAAGATATTTAGATATTTCACAGTAGATGGCTTGCATTTTTCTGGAGAAACTACTTGCTTAGAACACATGTTGAGACTGAGGGAGTGGACTATGCATACAATGCTTGAGGAGAATGGCTAACATTTAGTACAGCACAAAAAGGAAAATGGGAAGGAAAATTGACCAAGGACAAGAGATCTATATGATAGACCAATGGGCCCAGATAGGACTGAAAACTTTTAACTTTTGGTGGACCCAATTTTATTGTGTGAATTTTTCCAGGATATCTTAGATTATCCAGGGATAGGCATGTATAAGCTTAAAGAGGCAGAAGGACCAAAGGAACCAAAACATTGATTGAAGTGATGTACTATATAGTTCAAATTATAGTAGTCTATGTAGTCTAGATTGAAAAAAAGTCTAGGGAAGATGGAATGAATTAAATGTCCTTCCTGGCTTCTGTTGTACCAGATCTCACTGCCATTCCAGATACACCATCTCAGTGTGGTCCAGTATTCTTAACCAAACTGCTGTTTGCATGGATTCTATTTGGTTACTATGGCGTTCATTTCTTGTATTCTCTTCTCTAGTTACCATCAGGGTATTTCACATTTATTTTTAGAATTATATGAATGAAACACAGGTTTGTATTTTCTCATTAATTCAACAAATGTTGACTGAGCACTTATTATGAGCTAGGTATCGTGTTTGGCAATTTATTAAATATTTTTCACATTCAATAATTATTCCCTGAGTATCTTGAAGGAAGATAGTTTGCAAGGCTTTCAGACACACACACACACACACACACAAACACACACCAGACATCCTCTTTATATAGCAATACTCACCCTACTGCTACTTGTCTTTCACTTAGAAACTTACACTTCATTTGAATCATGTTTTTATTCCAGATCTGCTAAAAAGGGATTATGCCCATCCCCAAAGGACCAATTATTCCCTGTCAAGGGATTCATGAATTTTTAAATTTATGGTGAACACTGAATGTTTTGTTCATCCCTCATTTCATCTGGCAATATCACTCCCCTTTTTTCTGACAGTTTCTATAGAAGTTTCCATATTCTCCGGGGACCCAACAACATCCCCACCTCAGCCAGCACTGATTAGAACTCTGGTGAAGAGCACTGGACCACATTTCAGGGTATCTGAGGATAGTTGGGCCTAAAAGCCCCTTCCCTAAAATATTTGGAGTTGGAACCTGAGGGACTGTCCAGACAATCTCTCCTCAGAAACTGAAGTTGTAAAGTATAAAACTCAGGGGCTTTCAGGAGTTGTTAGAGAAAGCCCACCTGTGAAGAAAGAGAATGGCATTCAGCTGCAAAGAGAAGCAGAGGTAAGAGTTGATGAGAGAACATTCTAGCAACATTAGGGTTGAGGACTCCTATATTTAGAGGCCCAGATGAATCCCTGCTCTTTCCTCCTCCTGATTACTTTATCCTTCTATTGGTAAATTCTACTTTCTGCTTATTAGTTCAAGATGGGTTATAAAAAGAATCCATAATTAGTGTATATTAGTTCCTTATGCACACAGACCAGGAAATAAACTCAATGATCATCTAGATTATTAACCTAACCTTACAGGTTATAATCAAAATAACAATAGTTATTATTTACTGAACACCTGCCATGTGGTGACAAGTATTTTATATATATATACATATATATATATATGACTTGTAATATAATAGGCATTCAAGGCACATATTCTTATCTCCAGTTGATAGATGAGGAATTCAAAGCCCAAAGAGGTTTATTATTCATAGGTTTATTATTCATAAGGAATTAAGAGGCCTCAATAGTTTTCATGGTTATTTTTCTTTGCTGGGTTATATTAAACAATGAAAATCTATGATGAGGTCTGGATAAGCCAAGTGAGTTGATTCACAAGAGCACATGAAGTTCACCATAAAAATAGTAGTGATGTAAAATAGGAGATGATACAAATGGTATGTAAACTAACATTTAAAAAATTATTAGCTCTACATCAAGCTGTAATTTTACATCTATTAAATTGCAAAATGGAATAAAACATAATCTATGCAAACATAGATAGTGTTATGGGGAAATGATACCCTCATACATTGCCTGTTGCTGTAGAAACTGGTAAAAGCTTTTTTGGAGAGCAATTTGGAAAAACACTTCAATAGCCATTAAGTACTTATATCTTTTGACCCAGCTAATTTTACCCCTGGAAAAATAACCTTGGGAAATAATCCAAAACTAAATTCACCAAGATGTTTACTAAAACTAAATTTATAATAAGACAAATCAGACACCTCTGAAATGTGCAAAAATCAAGATCTGTTTAAGGATGAATCTATGGATTTATTAACTCATTTAACCAGCAAATGATAAAATCCCCACCACATAACAGACATTTTGCTAGACACAGAGGTGTACAAAGGTAGACAAGGCAGACACACAGTCCCTCCCTGTGCAAATATATATGTTTATGTGACAAAGGGAAAACTAGAACATAAAAAATAATTTTTATACTTTTATTTATAACTCTTTTTCTTCCTCAAAGAATGGGAAGAGGCTTATAACACCATAAAATAGAATAAACAAATGCAGGACCAGAAAAAATGCACATTTTGAAAGAAAATCAAGTTCAGAGAGCAAAAAAAAAAAAGATACACAGGGTCTTATTTGGTTACTAAAGTTGGAGCTCAGATTGGTTCTCAGATTCTAGGCAAGCAAAGGAAAAGAAAAGTATTATTGAGTGTTTTACCTTGCTGATGAAAAGAAAACTCAAGAGTTTCTCAGGAGAAAGCACTTACTCCTTGTATCTCTTTTTGGAAATTGTTGATATGTGATATGTGTATCTCTTAGGAGTTTATAAGATTTTTAGAAATAAAATATTTCAAGCACATGAAAATGTATATAGAATAATGTAATGAGCATATGTGTATCCCACACATGGCCTAAAAAAATAAAATATTACAATTAGAGCCTTTTGTACCTCTCCACAGTTTTATTTCTTGGTATCCTTATCCAGAATTAATCATCCTCCTGAATTTGGTGTCTCTCATTTTCAATTTAATTTATTCAATTTAAATTTAAATTTGTTCAATTTTCAATTTCAATTTCTATGTATGCCTCCATTAAAACATATAGTATTTTTATAAATGAGAAGTATGGGACCACTAGCTCATTCATATTTTACTGTTGAATAATATTTTAATCTACAAACATGCCACAGTTTATCCATTCACTTATTGATAAGACATTTAGGTTATTTCCTTTTTTTTTTTTTTGCTATTACAAAGATGCAACAAACTTTTTTTTTTTTAAGATTTTATTTATTTATTTGACAGAGAGATAGAGAGAGAGCACAAGTAGGCAGAGAGAGAGGGAGAAGCAGACTCTCCACTGAGCAGGGAGCCCGACGCGGGGCTCCATCCCAGGACCCTGGGATCATGACACGAGTCGAAGGCAACTGCTTAACTGACTGAGCCACCCAGGCGCCCCTGCAACAAACTTTTTGTATGGTTTTCTCTGTATGAAAACTTCTATATAGAGAGTGAAATTGCTGGCCAGAAGATATGTGTTTATCTTTACTCAATATAGCCACATAGCTCTCCAACTGGTTATACCAATTTACATGAAGGATAATTAAATGTGAAGGTATTCAGTGATATTACAGCCAAGGAGGCCATACTCTGCTAATCACCACCTCTGTCCTTACCCTACAAGTTTCCTACTCAAGAAACAAGAGTGGGACTGAAATTTTAAAAGTACCCTTTGAGGGGTGCCTGGGTGGCTCAGTAGATTAAGTGTCTGACTCTTGATTTCAGCTCAGGTCATGATCTCAGGATCATGAGATTGAACCCCGTGAGGAGCTCTGTGCTGAGCATAGAGCCTGTTTAAGATTCTCTTTCCTTCTCTCTCTGCCCCTTCCCGCTTGCTCTCTCTCTCAAAATATTAAATTAAATTAATAAATAAAAGTACCCTTTGAGACAGTATCTGATGATTCCTGAGGCAGAGGTGAGGAAATGGAACTGGAGCAAAAGGCATAGATCTTCTACTGCCTCATGAATCTAAACCCTGAATTCTCTCAGATACATGTGTAGAGAGAGCTAGTTTTCAGGATAGGGTCTGAGCCCACATGACCTGGGAAGAAAGGTCCACGTCTGGAGAGCAAAACTTCTCAATTTACCTAACCCCCACCTGCTTGGAAGAGTAGGAAAAGTAAGAGAGAACCTATAAGGTGGTAACTTTTTGGTAAATGTGGTCTAACTGATGGTCTTAAGGTAAGAAACCGCTTCTCCCTGAAAGGAGAACTAGCATTCCGGGTGTTGGGGAGAATACTTGACAACTCAGAAGGTAGAGTTCCTATGTAACTGTGGGTATTTTATTTTGTTTTCACATTGATAGTTAAGCTAGCAACATTTTTAAAAATTTTTCTTAAAACATGATAGTGGCTGCAATTTTCATGTCTTCTTCCACCATGAAATTATAAAAAACCTTCAGTGATGGGAAGGATTGATTGAAAAGTTCAGGCATGGGTGAATGCCACACACAAAGTTTCTGCTTTGGGAAGTTTCCTTTTTAAAGCTATAGTGGAGAGTGGAATTAATGTTTAGTATAACCATATTGATGATCCTAGAATACAATGTAATTTAGTCTATTTTTTCAAACCGTAAATGACTTGGCTAATTTCAGGATTATTAGTTTATGTTCCTTTATTTTTTGATAATGGCTAGTTATCAAAAGAATTTTGATATGAATTTATGAGTTCACCATAACTGCAACACTATGCAAAACTATGAATTTATGAGTTCACCATAACTGCAATATCATTTCTGCTATAAAAGAACTTTTTAAAGAAAGATTTTCATACAGCTATGTATAATTATAAAGGAAGAACATTTGTATAAAAAGGCCTCTTACTCTCCTTCCTGCCCATTTGTGACCATCAAAGATGACCTAAGAGAGAAGGCTCTCTTCTTTCTTTTTAAGATGTTAGAGAGAAAGGAGATACAGACATTGTCAAAAATCATTATACTAACAGGCCATTAAAAAATGCATTTCCTATTCCTCACACCTTCCAACTCAAATATAGCCAATAGACAACAAAGGATTTGAAGTTGTCCAAGACGTATCCAAGTTATGCAAGCCTTGACTTTATAGTTTGCCCTCTCTCAAGATCATCAGCTTGGTGAGCACCTAGCCAAGTATTACTGTTGAGAAACCCTTGCTAGTTCCTAAGGAAGACATTCTGCCACCCCCTTCCCTTTCAGAAGAGAAACAGTTTATTTTGTATTTATGTCTCCTACTTATGTATTTTAAACAGATTGGTCTGACACTCAATAACCCAATACTCCCATCTGGATTTTGCTGAAAGATCAAAGGAAAAATTGTTTTATGTAAATTCATAGCCACCTACCTTCAGCCTCCACATTACAGGAGAAAATAAATAACTTTTATTTAATTACATTGAATTTCTAGTTCTTGTAGCACAAATACGATCAATCTTAACAGATATACCCCCTTATAGTGACTCACTATGGAGTGCTGGTCATTCTTTATTCATATTGCTTTAGCTTCTGCCTTGTCATTCTTAAGACCGCCACAACTAAACTCCAGGTCCTATCATTCCATAGCCAGATTGCTGAAGTAGCCTCTGAATGTGCATCCACCTCCAGTATTTCCTAATTTGGTTGGTATTCACCAAATTAACTTTTATCAATGTCCCCTATAATACTTTCTTTCCCATAATCAAAAACCTTTAATAGTTCCTCATTAGTTTAAATCTAAAAACAACCTGATATTCAGGGCACTCAGCACTGTGGCCCAAAATTGTCTTACTACTCCATTTTCTTTAATCCTTCAGTCCACATTGAACCATCTACTCAGAGTTCTCAGGACATGTATTGATCATTCCCACCTTGTACCTTTCCTCGTGTCTGCTCCTCAACTTGGCACATGCATATTCACCAGGGGCTAGGTAGAGTGCTAAATGTGGAGACAATGAAGATGAATGAATTGAAGTCCCTACCTTCCTCTCTACCCAACTGTTGTAGGCTGAAGAATGGCCCTCAAAGATGCCCATGTCCTAATCCAAAAAACCTGTGAATGTGTTACCATATATGGCAAAAGGGTCTTTGCAGATGTGATTAAGTTAAAGATCTTGATTTAGGGAGATTATCCTGGATTACCTGGTAGGCTCTGGATGTAACCACAAAGACCTTTATAAGATGGAGACAGAAGAGTTAGTGGGGGACTTGGGGGAGATGGTGATATGACAATGGAATCAGAGATTGGAGTGATGCTGCCAGGAGCCAAGGAATGCCAGAAACTTGTAGACACTGAGAGAAACAAGAAACAGACTTACTCCTGGAGCCTGCAGAAAGAAACAGCCCTGCTAACACCTTTACTTTAGCCCCACCAGACTCACTTTAGACATTTTATCACTCCAATAAGGTCTCTCATGCTCATGGACAGTTAATCCCTATTGCATCCCCAGCTCTGGGTACTATAATCTACTTTGCATCTCTACACTTTTGCCTTTGTAGACATATCCTTCCTATGAATCCTGAGTACCATCAATCGCGTTTTATGTGAGGAGGACATATCAAGGTCCTCACATAATTCAAAACTGATTTATTTCTAATGTATACATCTATAACTACTAGAATTGCTTTGATTCTGCTTTTTATTTTTTCAGCATTATCTCTAATCTTGAGAAGAAATTCTTGGTGGTGGGGACTGCTTTACCTTCCTTCTTGGTTTTAGTCACATCTCTATTTCATCTTCCAAAGTCGTGGTTTCCAGGCATTTCTTTTAAATGTTAGCATTAGCACTAATACCAGCACAATCGCATAATGAACACCTAAATGACTTCATTACAGAAAAAAAATTAATTATAATAAGTGTTAATAGCACAGTAGTCCTCAAAATCACATGTGCATACACAATAATATGCAATTCTGACAAAGGATATTGGGCATTTCTATTTACGAACTGAAGTGGTACCAACATTATGCCACAGTCAAAACATAATTTATAGTTCCAGCTGTGAAATTTGGATACAGCTTTTAAAATTTGGCAAAATAGGGCGCCTGGGTGGCTCAGTTGTTTAAGTGACTGCCTTTGGCTCAAGTCATGATCCTGGAGTCCCGGGATCGAGTCCCGCATCGGGCTCCCTCCTTAGCAGGGAGTCTGCTTCTCCCTCTGACCTTCTCCCCTCTCATGCTGTCTCTCTCCATCTCATTCTCTCTCTCAAATAAATAAATAAAATCTTTAAAAAATAAAAATAAAATAAAAAATTTGGCAAAATATGAGTGTTATTAATAATTTTATATTGTTTAATTTCAAATTCATGTAAAATGTGACCTCATTTATTTTTACCACTCATTTGACACTTATGTTTTACAAATAATCATTCTAAACAAATGGTAATTTATATTACAGTAAAATAAAGTTTTCTTACTTCACTCCTGTGTTTCTAAGAGTGAAAAGAAGGAACAATAGATCAATGTCAACTTATAAATATTTAAATTTATGTGACTCTTGTACCCTAACTTATAAGACAATTTCCTTTTTTTAAAGATTTTATTTATTTAAGAGAGAGAGAGTGCAGGAGCGGGGTGAGGAGCAGAGAGGCAGACTCCCTGCTGAGCAGAGAGCCATGCAGATCATGACCTGAGCTGAAGGCAGCCACTTAACCAACTGAGCCACACAGGTGTCCCATTGTAAGACAATTGCTAAGTATTATTCAGTATCAGTTCCCCAGAGTTCTTACCATTTTTTAGTATGAAAAATGGATTTCTTAAAAATCTAAGACTCCTTTTTTCTTAATAATTATTATGATCTTAAGTTGATTCTAGTTCCTTTACTACATAGCCAATGTGGATTTTTTGCCAATGGAAATATAAGCTTTATCTCAAATTAAATTTTCCAACAAAGACTTTGCTTACTAGATCTCAAAAGAAAAATGAAAGAGTCAACAAGGTTATATGTAGCAAAATGGAGTGTTGGGATTTTAATTCACATATGTGGTTCTCCAAAGATGGTGAGTTCATTTAGTAATGATTTATGAATGGAATTTCAAAATATTAGTGCGAAGTAGAAGAGGGTGATGCCATTAGTCTTTTAAATGCTATTCCCACTGAAGCATTTAAAGGTAGTATATCACTTCACAGCAGAACATTTTTGTTGAGATAATTTTGTTCAATAAGATAGGTACAAATAAGATTACAAAGTAATTTAGGTACTAAATTATGGCTTTTGGCATTCAGCCTTGACTCCAACTCCAAAGGTCAAATTTTTACATACCTTTTATTGATTTTTATCTGTTTTTGTTAAGTAGATTGCGTAAAGTGAAAAGGACAAGGGAATCCAGTTACTATGCTTCATGGATTTAGACATCTTGATTAAAACATTATTGTTAATCTGTCTTGATGGAAATAGGATAGAATAGATCATCTTTGGGAACTAGAGTTCTTAGATACAAAGCTTTTTGTTTTGTTTTTTAAAATCATGCATCTAAAGAAGAAAAATTTGCTTTTTTGGAAGCCTCCTTTTATTAGATGGGATTTTTTTTAAATCATGTAGTATGGGAAGTCAAAAAAAGTGAATCTTCATTTCTTCCACCCCAATGGCCAAGATTGCCAGAAAGATTTGGGGAGAATGGGTACTAACATTCAAACAAGGTTGTTATAATAATTTTTATTTTTATTTTTAAAGATTTATTTATATATTTTAGGGAGAGTGAGAGAGAGAGAGAGCATGAGCAGGAGGGACAAAGGGAGAGGGAGAGAGAAACTCAAGCAGACTCCACGCTCAGCACAGAGCCCAATGTGGGGTTCGATCTCATGACCCTGAGATCACAACCTGAGCAAAAACCAAGAGTCAGATGCTTCACCAACTGCATCACCCAGGTGCACCTGTGATAAGAATTTTTAAAACAATAATAGCTAACTTTTATTTGCCAAGAAGTTTATAGGTATTATCTCATTAAATGCCAAGAAGTTTATAGGTATTATCTCATTAAACCCGAATAGTAACCATTGAAGTAGGTAATATCGTCATCATCTTCATTCTGCTTTTGTTATTTTATTTTTATTTTTTTATTGAAGTATAGTTGATGCACAATGTTACATTAGTTTCAGGTATACAACATAGCAATTCAACAGTTGTCATCATCCTCATTTTGGCTATATGAAAACAAAATTAGAAAGATTAGATAAAGCAGCATCACATAGCTGAACATGGAAGAGCTAGGATGTGAATGAACCTTGGCTTTCTTCCTCCAGAGCCTGAGCACATAATCACTGGGCCACAGTCATATGAGGGCTGAGGAAAACAGATAGATCTGCTTCTCCTGTATCATGTGCCATCTCCTTTCTGATTTTGAGATTTGATTAAAGTTCTCATGCTGATGTTATTTGTTACAAAGGATTCACAGTTATATTGTCTTGTGAATTCTACTACTCATCATTATAAACTCATTTTTTGTCACATTAATGCTTTCGTCCATGAATCGAGGGCGCCTGATATTAGTCATGTGATATCTGCTTTTCTTTGTTTTTGCAGCTGCCAGATATATCTTTGCCTATTCATTAACAGTCAGTCTATCTCAGTCACTTAGTTTAACTGTATAAAAGAAAAATTAACACCTTGCTGCAGCATTTATACAGGATCAGGAAAAAACTGAAAGGCTGCATGAATTCTTCAGGTGGTACTAACTACAGGCTTTAATTAAGGTAAGAGATTACAGACAAACAGAATATCGCAGGTGGTTGGTTTTGAGGTAGGAAGTGGGGAGCCGTGATTCTGCGGGCAGATATTGGAGGATAAACAGCAGCAGGAGGGAGCCTGGCCATGGGAATCCTACACCGCAGGTGAGTGACAGCCTCGCGCCCTGTGGACGGGGCACAGACTCTCAGACCGGTAGCAGTGGGGAAAGGACTTTAGGGCAGCCCCCTGGGTGGAAACCCAGAGTGGCGAGGTCGCCTGTATGAACTGGCATTTTTTCAAGCACAAAGGGCAGAGACATGCCCGGACCTGGAGGCAGGACTGGGGGTGCTGCGGAGAGGTGCACAACCCAGGACGCTGCAGTTTATAGCAGCACAGACAGAAATGGAGACAGTGTGGCCTGGAGAGCTCACTGAAGAACAGATTGCGATCTCTCTGCTCTGAGGCAGAGGGTTGGAAACAGTTTCTTCTGCTCTGACTCGCGGAAGAGACGCGGAAAGCCGCCAGGGAAAGGCGCCAGAGCACAAAATCCCCCAAAACAGCTTCCCAATGAGCCCATCCCACACCACAGGGGCACAGGGCAACTCCGCCCAAACAGGGTTGCCTGAGTGACAGCGCGGCAGGCCCCTCCTGCAGAAGACAGGCTGGGAAAACAAGAGGCCAGCAACCCTAAGGTCCCAAGAAAACAGGTGCATCTTGCTTGGGTTCTGGTCAATAATTTGAACTCTATACATTCCCTCAAACACCCATCAACAGAATGACTAGGAGGAGGAGCCCCCAAAACAGAAAAGACTCAGAGATTATGACTTATGCTGCAGATTTACAAATGGATGCAGATATAACCAAGATGTCGGAGATGGAATTCAGGCTAGCAATTGTGAAGACAATGGCTAGAATGGAGAAATCAATTAATGG
>NW_023270244.1:1460106-1461751 GCF_011800145.1 Mirounga leonina
GGTTCTATAAAAGGAGAAAGACCCCAAGAGTGATCTACAATAGAAATTTACAGGGACAATCTATAAAAACAATGCCTTCACAGGCAACATGATGACAATTAATTCATATCGTTCAATAATCATTCTGAATGTGAATGGCCTAAACGCTCCCATAAAACGGCACAGGGTTGCAGACTGGATAAAAAGACAGGACCCATCCATATGCTGTCTACAAGAGACTCATTTGGAACCTAAAGATACATCCAGACTGAAAGTGAAGGGATGAAGATCCATCTTCCATGCCAGCAGACCTCAAAAGAAAGCTGGGGTAGCAATTCTTATATCAGACAAATTACATTTTAAACTAAAGTCTGTAATTAGAGACACAGAAGGACACTATATCATTCTTGAAGGGTCTATCCAACAAGAAGATCTAACAATTGTAAATATCTATGCCCCCAACATGGGAGCAGCCATCTATATAAGCCAACTGTTAACCAAAATAAAGAGTCATATTGATAACAATACATTGATTGTAGGAGACCTCAATACTCCACTCTCAGCAATGGACAGATCATCTAAGCAGAAAATCAACAAAGAAACAAGAGCTTTGAATGATACATTGGACCAGATGGACCCCATAGATATTTATAGAACATTCCACCCTAAAACAACAGAATACTCATTCTTCTCGAGCGCACATGGAACTTTCTCTATAATAGACCACATACTGGGTCACAAATCAGGTCTCAACCAATACCAAAAGATTGAGATTATTCTCTGCATATTCTCAGACCACAATGCTCTAAAACTGGAACTCAATCACAAGAAAAATTCAAACACTTGGAAGCTAAAGATCACTCTGCTCAAGAATGTTTGGGTCAACCAGGAAATCAAAGAAGAACTGAATTCACCAACTAACTCTACACCTTAAAGAACTAGAGTAAAAGCAACAAATGATGCCTAAGCCACGCATTAAAGAGAAATAATTAAAATTAGAGCAGAAATCAACGAATTAGAAACCAGAAACACAGTAGATCAGATCAATGAAACTAGAAGTTGGTTCTTTGAAAGAATTAATAAGATTGATAAACCACTGGCCAGACCTATCCAAAAGAAGAGAGAAAGGACCCAACTTAATAAAATTATGAATGAAAGGGGAGAGATCACGTCTAACACCAAGGAAATAGAAAAAATTATTAGAAATTATTATCAACAACTATATGCCAATAAACTGGGTAATCTGGATGAAATGGAGGCCTTCCTGGAAACTATAAGCTGCCAAGACTGAAACAGGAAGAAATTGACAACCTGAATAGGCCAATAACCAGTAACGAGATTGAAGCAGGGATCAAAAACCTCCCAAAAAACAAGAGTCCAGGACCTGATGGATTCCCTGGGGAATTCTACCAAACATTCAAAGAAGAAATAATACCTATTCTACTGAAGCTGTTTCAAAAAATAGAAACAGAAGGAAAACTTCCAAACTCATTCTATGAGGCCAGCATTACCTTAATCCCCAAACCAGGCAAAGACCCCATCAAAAAGGAGAATTTCAGACCGATATCCCTGATGAATATGGATTCCAAAATCCTCAACAAAATCCTAGCTAATAGGATCCAACAATCCATTAAAAGGATCATCCACCACGACCAAGTGGGATTTA
>NW_023270244.1:1461761-1488854 GCF_011800145.1 Mirounga leonina
GAAGAATAAACATTGTTAAAATGTCTATGCTACCCAGAGCAATCTATACCTTCAATGCCATCCCGATCAAAATTCCAATGACATTTTTCAAAGTGCTGGAACAAACAATCCTAAAATTTGTATGGAATCAGAAAAGACCCTGAATTGCCAAGGAAATGTTCAAAAAGAAAAACAAAGCTGGGGGCATCACGTTGCCCGATTTCAAGCTATATGACAAAGCTGTGATCACCAAGACAGCATCATACTGGCACAAAAACAGACATATAGACCAATGGAACAGAATAGAGAACCCAGATATGGACCCTCAACTCTATGGTCAAATAATCTTTGACAAAGCAGGAAAAAACATGCAATGGAAAAAAGACAGTCTCTTCAATAAATGGTGCTGGGAAAATTGGACAGCCACATGCAGAAGAATGAAACTCGACCATTCTCTAACACCATTCACAAAGATAAACTCAAAGTGGATGAAAGACCTCAATGTGAGACAGGAATCCATCAAAATCCTAGAGGAGAACATAGGCAGTAACCTCTTTGACATCGCCCACAGCAACTTCTTTCAAGATACATCTCCAAAAGCTAGTGAAACAAAAGCAAAAACGAACTTTTGGGACTTCATCAAGATAAAAAGCTTCTGCACAGCAAAGGAAACAGTCAACAAAACAAAGAGGCAACCCACAGAATGGGAGAAGATATTTGCAAATGACACTACAGATAAAGGGCTGGTATCCAAGATCTATAAAGAACTTCTCAAACTCAACCCCCAAAAAACAAATAATCAAGTCAAAAAGTGGGCAGAAGAGATGAACAGACACTTCTCTGAAGAAGACATACAACACGCAAAGACACATGAAAAAATGTTCATCATCATTAGCCATCATGGAAATCCAAATCAAAACCACACTGAGATACCACCTTAGACCAGTTAAAATGGCAGAAATTGACAACCAAAAAACAACAAATGTTGGAGAGGTTGTGGAGAAAAGGGAACCCTCTTACACTGTTGGTGAGAATGCAAGTTGGTACAGCCATTTTGGAAAACAGTGTGGAGGTGCCTCAAAAATTTAAAAATAGAGCTACCCTATGACCCACCAATTGCACTCCTGTGTATTTACGCCAAAGACACAGATGTAGTGAAAAGAAGGGCCATATGCACTTCAATGTTCATAGCAGCAATGTCCGAAATAGCCAAACTGTGGAAAGAGCCAAGATGCCCTTCAACAGATGAATGGATAAAGAAGATGTGGTCCATATATACAATGGAATATTACTCAGCCATCAGAAAGGATGAATACCCACCTTTTACATAAACATGGATGGGACTGGAGGAGATTATGCTAAGTGAAATAAGTCAAGCAGAGAAAGTCAATTATCATATGGTTTCACTTACTTGTGGAACATAAGGAATAACATGTAGGACATTAGGAGAAGGAAGGGAAAAAATGAAGGGGGGGGGGAATTGGAGGGATAGATGAACCATGAGAGACTATGGACTCTGAGAAACAAACAGGATTTTAAAGGGGAGGGGGGGAATTGGTTAGCCCGTTGATGGGTATTAAGGAGGGCACGTACTGCGTGGAGCACTGGGTGTTATACTAAAACAATGGATCGTGGATCACCACATCAAAAACCAATGATGTATTGTATGGTGACTAACATAACATAATAAATTTTTTTTTAAAAAGGTAAGAGATTACAGTACAGCAGCAAAAATAAAGCCTGGGCAAGTATCAGAGAGGAAGGAGATCTCCAAGCATGGGTTCCAGTTCCCTTTACAGTTTCATGGGATGTACTTTGTCTTCAAGTCCAAACCACCAAGATATGTGCAAGATTCTTGGTCTCAGAAAAACCACCTATTCAAAGAGGGGTTTTTTTTACCCCTCTGGTCACATAGCCCAAACCAGGCCATTGAGCAGACTCAGTAGCAGAAACCAAGAAAATGTAAACCAGGTGCAAAGAATTTACCCATGTTTTCTATAAACGATACTGACAAGCTGGTACAGGTTGCCCTGATCTATCTTAGTGCCCAGGAATGTGGTACATTTCACCTAGGTTTAGCCAAGGATCAGTATCCTGGTTTCAGGCATCCTCAGAGAAAGCACAGCTGAGATTAACCCAGTGCTGACCCAATCTACTCCTTGAAACTTGGTCAAGCTTTTTTAATTACAAATTGTTTATCATTATTTTTTCTTTCTGCACTTTTTACACCACTTGCAAAACAGAAAAAGCAGAAGGATAAGCATCAAAATACTAATCATTTTGTTATTCAGTCAGGTTTAGGATGGCTTCAAGAAACATTTTAGCTTACCAAATATTCTAACACAGACTTATTCTTAATCATGCACAAGTTGGTCAACTGTTTTACCTCCTTCCACTACTAAATCTGAACTTCATAAAAGGTATCGATAGTTTGATTCAACGTAATAATTGATTACTAACAAAGTCTAATTCTTTCTCTGGTCAATCATTTTTTATCAGAATATCTTGTGGGAGTTTTAATTTATTCCCCCAGTTTGTTTGATCATCAGTATCATATTAGCATAGGTTTAAATCAAACTTTTAAAAAATTTTTTTTATTGTTATGTTAATCCCCATACATTACATCATTAGTTTTAGATATAGTGTTCCATGATTCATTGTTTGTGCATAACACCCAGTGCTCCATGCAGAACGTGCCCTCCTCAATACCCATCACCAGGCTAACCCATCCTCCCACCCCCCTCCCTTCTAGAACCCTCAGTTTGTTTTTCAGAGTCCATCGTCTCTCATGGTTCGTTTATCCCTCCGATTTCCCCCCCTTCATTCTTCATGTTTTGCTTTGATTTGCAGTCCCATATATGAGAACTGCACCAGTTACACTCCCACCAAAGATCTTGTCTTTGTCCACACATCCTGTTTTTATTCCCTCCATATTCCTGGAACTTGGTTAGACTAGCTACGTTCCTTTTTGATACTCAGCTCAGGGCCTTGCAAACCAGTGTCTGGACAGAGCCAGTGGTGGGCTAGAATTGGCTTTAACTGTCTCATGTGAGCCAATTATTAAAGTTTTAGGAATTTTGTGAGCTGATTGTTAAACTTAGCCATTATTAAAAATTAAATTATACAAACTTACAATTAAATAAATTACATTAAAAATAAGGGTAATAAATACTAAAAGATCATTACCATCTAATCATTTTACTGCATTTTACTATTTATCTATGCTATAAATGAGATTGTTTATGACTATTGTTTCTGAATAGTGAAGATACTATTTAATAGTCATAATAGGCATCTATTCTCAACATCTGGTCCAGTGAGGTTTCATTGGCAACTTGAAATCAGCCATGATGGGAATATTTACAGTATGGAAATTGATAAACACTACAGACTGGGGCTTGGCTTATAGTTGTGTTGATTGTATAGACTTAAAAAATGGGTAAGGAATATGTTAAAATGCAGATTTAACTGAAAAGTGGGTGTCTATATTCATTAGATTGTCAATATCATAGCATTTGAAAATTATCATCAGTTTCAATCAAAAAATCACTCATCTCACTGTCAAATGAGTAGTTTCACTTTTATATATTCAACATATACAAAATACATATGTTGGAACTACACTTGATTATCAATGAGATGAGTCATCTTCACCATCTTATTTTAAGCTTTATCATCACAATTTGATTTTTGTGACAGTATGGTTGGCAACAGAATATAAAAACTGATGGTGGATTATGTAAGAAAGAGCAAGTCATACTGGAGTTATAGGTGTATGGAATTTGTAATAAAGTGTATTGTATTATTTTATTACTTGTACATAGTATGATATACATCCTTCATATCAATAACATTTATAATAAAGTTATGTTTGTACATATATGCATATTTTTTGATAGCCAATTGTTAAACATTGGCCAGCAAACCACTATAAAAACTCTGGCCTCCACTTGCCTAGAAGGAAAATTTAGGAGGGGGGTATAACTTGTGCTTTGCTACTGACTAGCTCTCTGAACTTAGGTAAGATTTCTGGATTTCTGTTTGTTCCCTTTTAAATGAGGACACTTGGGGCACCTGAGTGGCTCAGTTGGTTAAGCGACTGCCTTCGGCTCAGGTCATGATCCTGGAGTCCCTGGATAGAGTCCCACATCAGGCTCCCTGCTTGGCAGGGAGTCTGCTTCTCCCTCTGACCCTCCCGACCCTCCCCCCTCTCATGCTCTCTCTCTGTCTCTCTCTCTCAAATAAATTAAAAAAAAAATCTTTAAATGAGGACGCTGATGATTTTTAGCCATTTTTTTTCATCATGGATTCCTTAGGAATCTAATGAAAGTTTTGGACATTGTCCACAAGAAAAATGGATACACACATATATCCATACACACACACATTTACAGACTATTTCTGGGGATTACAGACTCCTTAAGTCCATTCAAGTATCCCAGGTTAAGGATCTATGCACTTTCTAAATTCCTTTGGCAAAAAAATAAAAAATAAAAAATAAATTCCTTCTGGCTTCAGAAGTTAGAATTTTGTGAGGTGAAAATGCAACCCAATAAAATATTTATAAAAATATATAGAGAAACCGGTTTTTCCTCCTGCTTTAGCAGCAAAATCAGAGTAATGCAAGTTGGAGTTAAATCAGCAAATGAATTTATTTCCAAAAAAAGATAATTGAAGAACAACCCACAAGCTGAACCCACATGGCAAGTCCTCCTGCAGAAAAATCCTTGTTCCTAAATTTGAAATGTCCCACTCCTACGGCACATAAGATAATATTATTATTAGCAGGCAGAAAATTCATCGTGACATGGATTTAAACAAATATTTATTTGAAATTTCTGAAAAGTGAAATGTTTCTATAAGAAAAGTAGAGCTATGTAGATAAATGTAATAGGATTTACAAATCCTTCAGGGTAAGCAGATATGAAGCAGGGGCTGGGAAACAAGATACACACTTTTCCAAGCTGCCTGAAAAACTAATTTCAGTTTCTCAAAGAGTACTGTCCCGTTTATCAGGGGCAGTGTATTTCTTCCCCAGGAAAGCAGGAGCCTGAGGATTCAGGTATCTCAGCCTGAATCAGTAGCAGCCCAGGTCCATCCTGTTTGGTGATGGCGCAGCGATTCACAAAGTTCAATTGACATCTTCATTTCAGAGGCCTAAAAGCACATTCTGGAAGCAGGTCAAAAGCAAGAAGTTTCAACAAACATGTGTTAGTAGTAAAACTATGATGATAGCATAAATGTCCATAAGTCTCCATAAATTTGTGTCATGGAATTTTCACATGGCCACTTAGATTGCTATCCATCAACACACAAAGACAAGTACATGTAAGGCATAAAAGTCAGTTACAAAACTATATCTTTTAACATGATTTCATCTATGTAGAAATTTTTTAAAGCATATACATGTCAATATGCATTGAAAAAATGGAAGGCTATACAGCAAAATATTAATTGTGGTTACTTTTAGGTGTTACATTTAAAAACATTTTCCTGGGCGCCTGGGTGGCTCAGTTGGTTAAGCGACTGCCTTCGGCTCAGGTCATGATCCTGGAGTCCCTGGATCGAGTCCCGCATTGGGCTCCCTGCTCGGCAGGGAGTCTGCTTCTCCCTCTGACCCTCCTCCCTCTCATGCTCTCTGTCTCTCATTCTCTCTCTGTCTCAAATAAATAAATAAAATCTTTAAAAAATAATAAATAAAAAATAAAAACATTTTCCTGCATTTTTAATTTTTCTTCAATAAATGTGTCACTTCCATAATCAGAAAAATAATGATTCTCATTAGAAGGATAAAAGGTCCTATTACACCAAAACCATTCATTTTCTAGGTTGTTGCTTTTGTTTTTGTTTTACCAAAAGGTTAAACATCCAAATTGTAATTCATATGCACTGATTTTTAACTCTCTTAGTATACTCTATCTTGAATACTTAAGTCCAAACCCAAACTAATATTCATCATTTCTGATAATTTAAAAGGAAATAATCATTTTTGGTTTATTGGTACCTGATGTTTGGATTCATGCAGACACAAAAATTAGGACAGATATATTTCTCTTGGATGAACAGAGCAACCACTGACTGCCTTTATAACTTTCAATCATTAAAAAAATATTGAACATCTATTTGTATAAGGTGTATTGAAGGATACTTAGGTTCATAACACACATGCTCTGCTCTATATAATCTAAAATTTCCAGATGTCAAATGTGGAGCTGATGCAGAATCCAAGCCCCAAAGAATCTTCTCCCCAAAAGTATTAACACATGGACTCCCAGATTTAGCTTTAGTGACTTCTTCCCTTCTTCCTCCTCAGTTGAATACACTGCATCCCGAAGGTGTGCATGCCATAGCCTAAAAAAAAAAAAAAAAAAAAATTCAGCTGTCAAATTTTGTAAACAAAGAGGAACAATTTTGCTTTTAAGTTCAGGCAGAATAGTTGATGGATTGGTTGGTGTGAAATGACATGTGCCAGGCAGTCTGCTGGCCAAGAAGAAATCTATCTCCACCAAGACATCAAGTAACCTGAAATAAATTAGAGACTTACTGCTTTGAATTCTGAAGACATTTTACCTTTCAAATATTACCCATGAATAGGAAAACTATCCTTTGGGTAATAGCACTATTAACTTCTATAGCTATAGCTATAACTATAGCTAAACTACTATTAATTTCCATTGATAAGATTAGTTAAGCCCTTTGAGTCTGAGTATTCTGATGTAGGTATTCAGCAGAGGAAGGAAGAAGAAATGAGGTTACAGCAGAGGGTATATTTGGAGATGTTGAAAGCAGAGGTGGACTGGTGTGTGCATACACACACAGAGACACACATTATTTTCTTACCCCAGGATTGTGCCCAGGACTGGCTGGAGCTTTGGAAATTTGTTCCCTTATACTTTAGTAATAAACACTTGCTATTTAATAGGTAATAATGAATACCAAAAATGACAAGTGATTATTAAGATTCACCTGAAAAGGAAACGTGGGTGAGCAGGGGCAGCAGAGAACAGTCATGCTATCAGGGCTTTGCATTTATAGATGCTTAAGAAATATTTATTGAGTGAAAGAATTAAATATGAGGGAAAAAAATGAATCCAGACATGAGAATGGCAATATTATTAATAATAACAGTAATAACAACTTTAAAATGCAAAAAGTTAAAGATCCGTAGGTAGCTTTTCGTATGTCATCAAATTAAGCATAATCTTGTCTTCACATTCATGTTTTGAAAGAGTGCAAGACATGCCAGTTTTTCCTCAAGGAAAAAAAAAAGCCTAACAAACAAATCAAAATACCAAGCTTTGAACACTTTTCTCTTTGTTATTTTACCTGCTCTCTTTTCCAAAATGGATAACTACTGACACTCTGAAGCATTCATAAATTGGCTTGGAGCTATTATTTCCACTGGGTGACTTAACATGAATCAGAAGCAACCAACTTTTTTTTTTTTTCTTTTGTTAATTACAGATTCTGGACTGGTCAAATACATCATTTGCGACAAGGCCAGTTGGTAGAAAGTCTACAACCCAGATTGAGTGAGACATCTTTCAGAAAAGGAAAATCATGCTTCTCCATCACAGTGACATTTAAGAAGAGGCCCATCTTCCATTTAGGAAAAATGCTTTGTACATAGGTCAAGCAAAAACCAAGCAACTCAAACCAGATTAATTTCTCCTATATTGGAATGCCTGGACATCTCGAAAGGCTGAAACTTAAATGAACAAATCATTTGTCAGTCTCTTCATGAGATCTTGAAGTTTTTCCAAGCCAGTGAAAAAGAGTGACCATGGATACAGTAATTCTCCCATCCTGAATTTTATGGGAGAACCCAACATTTTGGATAATCTATCATTTTCCACAAGGGTACTATCACACATATCATGTACCCTGAGTTAGAGGCCAAAAAAATGTGCTATGTATTTATGGATTGAATCTTTTTGGGCACAATAGCTAATGATTACACGGTGATGCAATAGGATTGTTAGCTGGGTTTATTATGTTGCTATAAACTAAGGAAATTTATCTGGCTGTTAACCCACTTTGTTTCATAAACTGAATGCTACAACCCCAAATGTCCTTGAATACAACTGACTTTCTATTTGACTATGGTCCAGGCTAAAGGACAATAGATAAAAGGAAAACATTATTTAAAATACTAACAATAGTGAAATGTTTGTATTAATCAGATTTGCTGATTATCTGAGGCTTAGCAAAAAAAAAAAAAATAAAGGAAAAATAAAATTTCCAAAATATATGAGTCATTCTTAAAAGTACAAATACGGTGAATGGAATTAAATCTGTTTTTATGGGTTCAAGTTCATTATTCTATAGTTTTTCAAGGGTTATTTCTGAAAATAGACCAACAAACACTGCAAACCATTGGACTACAGCTGGACTGACTTTAAAACAGATTCTAAATGATATTGGGGGCAGTGAGCTTTTTAAAAATTACATGCATGCAATAACTATTTTGGTTTTTAACTTGCCTAAAAGGATTTCAGTTCTATTTAGGATTGGAGGTACCTCTTAGTAGGGTGCTATTGAATAAATCTTCCTGCCTTCTATGTATCTGGTCTTTTGCTACCTACTGTGATCAGTTGATCAAAGTTTTACTGCCATTTTTTTCAAACAGCTTCTTTGAATTCTAGATGTTTATTCTTATTCTAATTTGAATGTCTGACTATATCTTTGGTGTTTGTAGGAGGCGTCTGTGAACCTTGAATAAGAAACACCATCTGTACTTCATTTCTTTGGCATAAGGGTCCATTTAGAGAGTTTTTTTGGCATTTAAAACAAAACTGCTGTGCTGCCCTCTGGCTGCTTCTGATAAAATTTACCTGAAGAAATCTCTACCATGATTCCCTCAGGTTTTTCTCAGTTTGGAATGTCACAGCTGTCTCACAGCCTAGTTGAATATTCACTGATATCAGGGCGACATGTTTTATTTCTCACAGATAAGACTGCAGACTCATTTTGAAACAAATTAGGGTGATTCTGCTTTCTGTTAAAGTCCTCTACATGTGCACACTTATGGTAATTTTCCAGCCAGTAAGCTTGAGTATATTTCCTAACAGTCCAGATATGCCATTACTTTCCATTTCACTTCTCTTTGTGTGCTGCCTGCATATCAGGGAAGGGCCAGAGGAAATGCCACTTTATTTGCTGTACATTTTGCCAAAAGCAGATTTTTAATGGTCCCTCTCTTCATGCTTTCAGAGGAGGATAAATTACCCATGAAGTAATATTTATAATCTAATTACGATAAAACATCACATCTTTCCATTTTGCCTCACCTCAGATACAGAGAGCTTAAATGTGATCTATACTAAGTTAAATCACATCTTCATCAAGCCCACCCAGATAGCAGGAAAAAATCTTCTTTTGTCGTTCAAACAGCAATTCCTTTCTTCCTCTTCCAAGATGACAACAGTCTATCAAATGTACAAAATTTTAAGAATAATTTAGATTTATAGAGGGCCATTTTTCAAAACCTCTTTTTAAAGGAGTCTTTAAAATCTAAAAGGTGAATGTTAAGAGACTTCTGGTACTAGCTCTGACACATAAAGAGCTTAGAAGTTGTCACTTCCATCTTTAGAATAAGAAAAAGTTGAACAAACTTAAAATCAAGGAGTTTTCTTGGACCATTAGAGAACTAAGGTTACAGAGCAGATAGCCACTCTGAAATCTAGAGACAGGAGAATACAAAGAAACACAGTTAAGATTAGCCTATGCAAAGCAAAAGCCACTGGAGCCATAAATTGATAGGAACACTTAGTTATTTTGATGAATTGCTGGAGGTTGAGTGTAGATTAGCATGAGAATGAGTAACTCCTGGGGGTTGCAGTGTTAGGGTGGCCCCCACAGTTTCATGGATCTTACTTCCAGGAACAACACCAGGTTCTCATGATGAAGAACCAAGAAAAATTACCATTAATCTTTGGCAAAGGTGGGGGGAAATAATCATTTTAAAATATGTTCAGTATGTTCTCCATAACAAAGGGCTACTCTCCACTGAAAAAGACTTTAGCGGGGCCTTACTTACATAGGCCTCCTGTCTCACCCAATTGAGAGGGGATAAAAATGTAAGAAATGCTTACAAAACTCACATCCCACGCATATAGGCCCACTAAAAACTGGAATTTAAAGATTATAGAACACTACTCATAACCCACTCCTTATCATCACATTAGCAAAGTTCCTGTGTGGATTACAGCTGAAAGAGCTGCAAGGTCCAGACTCTTTAGAAGGAGTTCTTAGGGAATCCTAAAGACAATCATAGGGACAAATTCAAAAGCACTGGAAGAATTTGTAGTCCATGGCACCTACAGCTACATCAAACATTAAATATGACCTAACTTATGCCAGATTAACATAAAATCTCACACTAAAGAGATTTATCTCACTTCTTATTATAAGCTATGTCTGGCTTTCATAAAAAAAAAATCACAAGGAATGCTAAAAGGAATCTAAAGAGACAAAGTAAGTACCAGAACTAGACTCAGATATGACACAGATTGTGGAATTATCAGACTGGGTATTTAAAATAAATTTAATTAATATGTTAAGGTGGAAAAGTAGACAACATGGAAGAACAGATGAATAATGTAAGCAGAAAGATGAAAACTCTAAGAAAGAAGAAAAAAGAAATGTTAGAAGTAAAAAAAATATTGTAGCAGAAATGAAAAATGGAATCTTCAGTGGACTAGACAGCTGAGGAAAAAAATCAGTGAATCTGAATATATGTCTGTATAAAATTTCCAAAATGAACTTTAAAAAAAAGAACAGATTATTCAAGAATTGTGAGGCATATTCAAAAAGTATGATAGTATATTTGGAATACCAGAAAAAGAAGAAAGAAAAAAAACATGTGAAGTAATAATGGCCAAGAAATTTCAAAATTTAATGAAAGATACCAAACTACAGTTCCAGAAATTCAGGGAACACCAACAGACTAAATATCAAAAATTCTGTATCAAAAAATATCATATTCAACCTCCAGAAGAAACAAATACAAAGAAAAAATCTTGAAAGAAACCAGAGTGAGAATAGAAACCTCACCTATAGAGTGAAGAGGATGAGAATTATAGTGTAATTTTCTTCAGAAACTATGTGAGCAAGATAAGAGTGAAGTGAAAAATCTAAACTGATGAAAGAAAAAAAAAACCTAGAATGATATCTACAACAAAGTTAGCCTTCAAAAGTGAAGGAGAAATAAAGATTTTTCTCAAACAAACAAAATTTGAGAAGACCAACCAAGATGGTGACACAGGAGGCCTCTAAACTCCTCTCCTTCCATAGACACTCTGAATATGCAGCTACACAGGTAACAAGCCCCTCTGAAAGAAGTCCAGATACAACTAGTGACTCCTGAACATTGGGCAAATGAGTAAATATCCACATGGAAATGTGTAGTAAAGGTTGAGACCCACTCTTACCATAAATACTATTCCCAGTATGGCCCCACAGGATCAGGAGGGAACCACTAACTCTCAGCTTCTCCTTGAAGAGCAAAAAGTTTTGACTTGACATTTAATGTTCAATCTCTTAAGACTCCTACTTGAGGGACTTGCCCCCAAGACTATCTACTCTGAAAGCCAATGAGAGTACTTGCTATGGTTATCCCCCCAGGATTCAGAAGAACAGGTAAAATTGCCCATCTTCCAATCTTTACCTGGAAGGGTTCAATTCTGCATGCTTTAAAAGCTGCTGCTTGAAGGATTCTAATTTAGCCCACATCTAGGGGCTGGCTGCAGTTCTCCCCAGACACTGGGAAACAAATGGACACCTCTGCTGCCATCACCCTATAGCCCACACAAGGTTGCCAGTATCTTCTTGGAAGGAGTTTGTACATGTATCTATGCCCCAGCTTTTGAACTGCCCCACAAGGGATGGATCCTTGGATTTTCTGGCTCTGAAAGCCAATGGTGATTCCATTCACAAGTCCCAAAAGACTGCTGCAAAAAAAAAGAGTTTATAACTGGCTACTGCTCAGAACTTAGTGCAGAAGGAGTAGGCAAAAATGCTTGTCTCCCAATTATTCCCTGAAAGGGATCCATCTGAATATTTCAAAAGCTGTTGCCGTAGGGTCTGATTTCTAATATAGGATATATCTAGAGACTGGTTATTATATAATGATACAGAGGTCAATTCATCAAAAGGTATATATTAGTAAATATACACCCAACATAGGAGCATCTAAATGTATAAGGCAAATATTAACAGATCTGAGAAATGAACAGCAATACAATAATAGTAGGAAACTCCAATACCTACATTCAACAATGGATAGATCATCCAGACGAAAAAATCAATAAGTTAACATAGGACTTAAATTACATGTTAGACCAGATTGACCTAACAGACATATATAGAACATTTGATCCAATAGCAGCAGAATACACATTCTTCTCAGGCACACATGGAATACTCTACAGCATAGCTCATATGTTAAGCCACAAAACAAGTTTTAATAAATTGAAGAAATAGAAATCATTCCAAGTATCTTTTGCAACCACAATGGTGTGAAACTAGAAATCAAACACAAAAAGAAAATAAGGAAATTCAGAAATAAGTGGAAATTAAACAACATCTTCCTGAAAAACTAATGGGTCAAAAATAAATCAAAAGAGAAATAAAAAAAATATCTTGAGACAAATGAAATGGAAATACAACACATCAAAACTTATGAAATGCAGCAAAAATAGTGCTAAGAGGGAAGTTTATAGAGATGAACACCTACACTGAGAAAAAAGAGAGATCTTGAATAAATAACCTAACTTTATACTTCAAGAAACTATAAAAAAAAAGATAAACTAAGTCTGAAGTAGAAAGGAAATAACAAATATCACAGTGAAAGTCAATGAACTAGAACTACAAAGACAATAGAAAAGATCAGTGAAAACACACTTTTGAAAACACAAACAAAATAGACAAATCTTTAGCTAAACCTATAGAGAACAAGGAGGACTCTAATAAATAAAATTAGAAATGAAAGAGGAGACATTACAACTGATACCACAAAAATACAAAAAAAATCATAACAGACTACTACTGAACAATTATAATACAACAAATTGAACAACATAGAAGAAATGGAATGAGTTCTTTGAAACATACAACCTACCAAGAATGAATCATGATGTTATAGAAAATCTGAACCAACCTATTACTAGTAAGGTGAGTACATCAGTAATCAAAAACCGGCCTACAAAGAAAAGTCCAGGACCAGATGGCTTCACTGGTGGATATACCAAACATTTAAAGAAGAATTAATATCAATCCTTCTCAAAGTCTTTCAAAAGATAAAAGAAGAGGAAACACTCTACACTCATTTTATTAGGCCAGCATTACCCTGATACCAAAGCCAGTCAAGGACACTATAAGAAAAGAAAATTATAGGCCAATATCTCTGCTGAGCATAGATGCAAAAATCCTCAACAAAATATTAGCAAAACAAATTCAATGGTACTTTAAAAGTGTCATACTCTATGATCAAGTGGGATTTATTCAAGGGTTGCGGGGATGGTTCAATATCTTCAAATCAGTATGATATACTACATTTAAAAAAACGAAGGGTAAAAAATATATGATCATCTCAATTGATGCAAAAAAAATCAATTTACAAACTTCAACATCCTTTTATGATAAAAAGCCTCAACAAACTGGGTAGAGAGGGAACATACCTCAACATAAAAGCCCATATATGACAAGCCTACAGCTAACATCATACTCAATGGTAAAAAGCTGAAAACATTCTCTCTAATATAAGAAACAAAATAAGGATCTCCAATCTCACCACTTTTATTCCACATAGTACCAGGAGTCCTAGCAGAGCCAGTAAGCAAGTAAAAGAAATAAAAGACATCCAAATCATAAATGTAGAAATAAAAATGTCTATTTGCAGATGACATAATATTACATAGATAACCCTAAAGACTTCACCAAAAAAAACCTGTTAGAACTAATAAACAAATTCAGTAAAGTTGCAAGATACAAAATCAATATGCAATAATCAGATGTAATTTCCATACAGTAACAATGAATGATCAGAAAGAGAAATTAAGAAAACAATCCCATTTATAATATCACCAAAAAGAATAAATACTTAGAAATAAATTTAACCAAGGGGATAAAATATCTACACATTGAAAACTATAAGACATTGATAAATGAAATTAAGGCACAAATAAATAAAAAGACATTCCATTCTCATGGATTGGAAAAGTTAATGTTGTTAAAATGTACATAGTATCTAATACAATCTATAGATTCAATACAATCCCTATCAAAATCCCAGGGTGCCTGGGTGGCTCAGTTGGTTAAGCGATTGCCTTCGGCTCAGGTCATGATCCTGGAGTCCCGGGATCGAGTCCCACATCGGGCTCCCTGCTCGGCGGGGAGTCTGCTTCTCCCTCTGACCCTCCTCCCTCTCATGCTCTCTGTCTCTCATTCTCTCTCTCGCAAATAAATAAAATCTTAAAAAAAAAAATCCCAATGGCATTTTTCACAAAAACAGAAAAAAAAAATCAATCCTATAATTTGTATGGAATCAGAAAAAAATCCCAAATAGCTAAAGCAATCCTGAGAGAGAACAAAGCTGGAAGCATCACAGTTCCTGATTTCAAACTATATTACACAGCTGTAGTATTCAAAAGAATATATTAGCAAAAATAAAAATAAAACAAAACAAAACCCTCCCCACCAAAACAGGACACATACATCAATAGAACAGAACAAAGCCCAAAAATAAACTCATTTTTCCAAAGAAGACATATAGATGGCTAACAGGTACATGAAAGGTGCTCAACATCACTAATCACCAGGTAAATGCAAGTCAAAACCCCAATGAGATATAGCCTCACACATGTTAGAATGGTTATCATCAAAAAGACAAGAAATAACAAGTAAGGATGTGGGGAAAAGGGAACTCTTCTGCATTAGTAATGGTAATGTAAATTGGTTCAGCCACTGTGGAAACAGTATGGAGTTTCCTTTGAAAATTAAAAATAGAACTACCATATGATCCAACAATCCCACTTTTGGGGATATATCCAAAGGAAATGGAAACAGGATCTCAAAGAAATATCTACACATTCATGTTCATTGCAGAATTATTCACAAGAGCCAAGATATGGAGACAATCTACATATCTGTCAACAGTTGAATGAATAAAGAAGATATCAAAGATATATGTGGAGAATTATTTGTAGTGGTATGGGAAAAATATATCTATATCTATCTATATCATCTATATCTAAGTCTATATCATCTATATAATGGAGAATTATTTGGCCACAAAAAGGATGGACATCTTGCCATTTGTGACAACATGGATAAACCTTGAGGGCATTATGCTAAGTGAAATAAATCAGACAAAGCAAATATCATATGATATCACTTACAGTGTATTCTTAAGAAAATGAACTCACAGAAATGATACTAGAATGGTGGTTACCAGGCGCTAGAGAGTGGGAGAATGGGGAGATGTTAGTAAAAGGGTACAAACTTTGAGTTAATATGAATAAGGTCTGAGGATGTAATGTATAACATGGTGACTATAGTTGATAACACTATTATACAAGTAAAATTTGCTGAGAGTAGAACTTAAATGTTCTCACAAAAAAAGAGGTTTAAAAAAGAGAAGGGTAAATATGTGAGGGGATGGATGTGTTAGTTAACTAAATGGGGGGAATCCTTACACAACATATATATATAAAGTCATAACATTTTAAACTTTAAATATCTTACAATTTCATTTGTCAATTATACATCAATAAAGCTGAAAACAGTCTTATGTTTTAAAAAACTGACAGAGGAGGAGGAGTTAAGATAGCAGAGGATTAGGGGAACCCTAAGGTTGTTCCATCCCTCAAACACAGCTAAATAGTTATCAAATTATTCTGAACACCCAAGAAATCAATCAGAGGCCTAAAAGAACAAAACCTGCAAGTCTAAGTAGAAAAGTGACCATCTTTTGGAAGGTAGGAGGTGCAGGGAGTTGAATTGGGGGAGATATAGCTGTGGGTAGAATGGCAGAGAGGGAGCCTGCTTATGGAGGCTACCACAAAGTACTAAAGCAGAGGAGTGCAAAAACTGAACTTTTGTAGTCTGCTACAAAGGGGAATGTGCCTGGCTTAAAGGTGCTCAGATGGTGAAGTGGGAGGTCACTCAGGGATGACACCATGATCTCAGGATCCACTGGGTCACAAGAAGAACAACTGGTACCTAAGTACTGCACTCTTCCCAGACATAGAAGCAGGGAAGCCGGCTGAGAACAGTGAGTGTTGGTGTTGACTTTCTGCTCTGTTTTGCCCTAAACTGCTAACCACTGAATGCTCATGTGACTGCTTCCCTGGGATGGGCCCAGCGAATGGCAAAAGCCTGATGAGACCCTCCCCTAGAGGAACAGAGCAGGTCTGCCCCACAGGAGTCCCTAAAAGTTGGGAGTTTTGAAACACAGTTATGCACCTAAGATAAAAAAAAAAGTTTGGGGGGGTGAGGAGCAAGATGGTGGAGGAGTAGGAGACCTGGATTTCGTCTGGTCTCAGGAATTCAGCTGGACAGGGATCAAACCATTCTGAACACCTACAAACTCAACAGGAGATTGAAGAAAAGAATAGCAGCAACTCTCTGAACAGAAAAGCGACCACTTTCTGGAAGGTAGGACGTGCGGAGAAGTGAATCCGAGGCGATATTCGGGAGGATAGACGGCAGGGGAGGGGGCCTCCATTGGCCGCTTCTGGCAAGTGATAGAGCCACGGAGCACAAAATCGGAACTTTTAGAAGTCGGCTCTGCTGAGGGACGTCGCTCCGGTGGCTAAGCTGCGGGTGGAACCCCCATGGGACAACGTGGTCTCAAGACCCTTGGGGTCACAGAAAGACCGGGGGTGCCTGAGTGTGGCAGAGCTCCCAGGTAACGGAGTGGAGAAGCCGGCTGCAGAGACGGAGCCGAGGTGCGGGCTTTCAGCTCGGGGTTGCCCTAAACCGTGATCCGCGGCACAGTCGGGCCACTGCTCCTCCAGCAGGGACCCAACAAGCGGCAGATCCGGGGAGACTCACCTTCCTCCCCCAGGAGGAGCAGTGCGAGAGTGCACCGCAGGGATCTGCTGGGTTTGGAGACTCCACACAGGGTCGTGTGCCAGAGAGAGAAACACTAGGTCTCAGGCCAGGTGAGCACGGAGTGCAGCGGGAGACCAGGGAGGCAGCAGTGACTGCTTTTCTCTGGGGGCTCACTGAGGAGTGAGGCCCCGAGTTCTCGGCTCCTCCGAGGCGGAGATTGGGCGGACGCCATTTTCTCTCTCGTCGTCCAAAGCTCTACAGAAAGCTTGAGGGAACAAAAACTCCCAAGAGCAAGCCCGAGCAGAGCAAACTCGAGCAGATTACTTAGCCTGGACCCGGCAAGGGCGGGGCAATTCCACCTCTGGCAAAGACATTTGGGAACCATGGCAACAGGCTCCTCCCCCAGAAGATCAGCGAGAACAGCCAGCCAAGACCAAGTTTACTGATCAATGTGAACAGCAGAACTCCAGCGCTAGGGGAATACTGCACATAGAAATCATGGCTTTTTCCCCATTATTCTTTAGTCTTTCAAAGTTAATTTTTTTAACTGTCTTTTTTTTTTTAATTTTTCTTTTTCCCTTTTTCAACCAACATCTTATCAATCTCTTTTTTAAAAAAAATATTTTTTATTTTTCATTTTTAGAATCATATTCTATCCCTTCATACTAGTTACCCTTATCTTTGGTATATATATGTAAGGTGTTCTCTCTTTAAAATTTTGGGAAACAGTTTCTTCTAACAGATCAAAATATACCCTAAATCTCTAGTGTATGGCTCTGTTCTAGTCTTCTGCCTGATCACATTCTCTCCCTTTTTTTTTTTAAATCCTCCTTTTTCTTTTTTCAACCAACTTCTTCTATTATCAATTCCTTTTATGAAATCTTTTATAATTTTCATCTTTACAGTCATATTCCATCCCTTCATCATATTAACCATTATTTTTGTACATATATAAGTTTTTCTTTCTTTAAAATTTTGGGAGGCACTTTCTTCTAACAGACCAAAATACACCCAAAATCTAGTGTGTAGCACTGATCTATGCACCAGTCTGATCATATTTGATCATATTCTGTTTTGTTTTGTTCTGTTTTGTTTTTGTTTGACTGTTTTTATCTTTTTCTTTTTTCTTTCTTTCCCTTTCTTTTCCCCTGGTGTCAGGTCTTTTCAGATTTGTTTAGTGTATATTTTCTGGGGATGTTGTTACCCTGTTATGATTTTGTTCTCTCATTCATCTATTCTCCTCTGGATAAAATGACAAGATGCAAAAAAATCACCTCAGCAAAAAGAACAAGAGGCAGTACCGGGACCTAATCAATACAGACATCAGTAAGATGTCGGAACTAGAGTTCAGAATGATAATTTTAAAGATACTAGCTGGGATTGAAAAAAACATGGGAGTTATTAGAGAAACACTTTCTGGAGAAATAAAATAACTAATATCTAAACAAGTAAAAATCAAAAAGCCTATTAATGAGGTACAATAAAAAATGGAGGCTCTAATTGCTCGGATAAATGAGGCAGAAGATAGAATCAGTGATATAGACCAAATGATGGAAAATACAGAAGCTGAGAAAAAGAGATAAACAACTACTGGATCAGGAGGACAGAATTCGAGAGATAAGCAATACCGTAAGATGAAACAACATTAGAATAATTGGGATCCCAGAATAAGAAGAAAGAGAGAGAGAGGCAGAAGGTATATTAGAGCAAATTATAGCAGAGAACTTCCCTAATTTGGGGAAGGAAACAGGCATCAAAATCCAGGAGGCACAGAGAACCCACCTCAAAATCAATAAAAATAGGTAAACACCCTGACATCTAATAG
Source organism: Mirounga leonina (assembly GCF_011800145.1). Taxonomy (NCBI): domain Eukaryota; kingdom Metazoa; phylum Chordata; class Mammalia; order Carnivora; family Phocidae; genus Mirounga; species Mirounga leonina. The sequence goes on from NW_023270244.1 coordinate 1,480,621, forward strand.
TAAAACGTACGAGTCTCAGAGAAAAAGAGAAAATCCTGAAAGCTCGGGAGAGGAGATCTGTAACCTACAATGGTAGAAACATTAGATTGGAAACAGACCTATCCACAGAGACATGACAGGCCAGAAAGGACTGGCATGATCTATTCAGAGCACTAAATGAGAAGAATATGCAGCCAAGAATACTATATCCAGCTAGACTGTCTTTGAAAATAGAAGGAGAGATGAAAAGCTTCCAGGACAAACAAAAACTAAAGGAATTTGCAAACACGAAACCAGCCCTACAAGAAATCTTGAAAGGGGTCCTCTAAGCAAAGAGAGAGCCTAAAAGCAACATAGACCAGAAAGGAACACAGACAATATACACTAACAGTCACCTTACAAGCAATACAATGGCACTAAATTCATATCTTTCAATAGTTACCCTGAATGTAAATGGGCTAAATGCCCCAATCAAAAGACACAGGGTATCAGATTGGAAAAAAAAAAAACAAGACCCATTGATATGCTGTCTGCAAGAGACTCATTTTAGACCCAAAGACACCCCCAGATTGAAAGTGAGAGGGTGAGAAACCATTTACCATGCTAATGGACACCAAAAGAAAGCTGGGGTGGCAATCCTTATATCAGACAAATTAGATTTTAAACCAAAGACTATAATAAGAGATGAGGAAGGACACTACAGCCTACTTAAAGGGTCTATCCAACAAGAAGATCTAACAATTGTAAATATCTATGCCCCTAACATGGGAACAGCCACTTATATAAGCTAATTAATAACAAAAGCAAAGAAACACATTGACAACAATACAATAATTGTGGGGGACTTTCACACCCCTTTCACTGAAATGGACAGATCATCTAAGCACAAGATCAACAAGGAAATAAAGACTTTAAATGACACACTGAACCAAATGGACTTCACAGATATATTCAAAACATTCCATCCCAAAGCAACGGAATACCCATTCTTCTCTAGTGCCCATGGAACATTCTACAGAATAGATCACATCCTAGGCCACAAATCAGGCCTCAACTGGTACCAAAAGATTGGAATCATGCCCTGCCTATTTTCAGACCACAATGCTTTGAAGTTAGAACTCAATCACAAGGGGAAATTTGGAAGGAACTCAAGTACATGGAGGCTAAAGAGTATCCTACTAAAGAATGAATTGGTCAACCAGGAAATTAAATAAGAATTTTAAAAATTCATGGAAAGAAATGAAAATGATAATGCAAATGTCCAAAATCTTTGGGATGCAGCAAAGGCAGTCCTAAGAGGAAAGTATATAGCAATACAAGCCTTTCTCAAGAAACAAGAAAGGTCTCAGTTACACAACCTAACCCTACACCTAAAGGAGCTGGAGAAAGAATAGGAAATAAAGCCTAAACCCAGCAGGAGAAGAGAAGTAGTAAAGATTAGAGCAGAAATCAATGAAATAGAAACCAAAACAACAGTAGAACAGATCAACAAAACTAGGAGCTGGTTCTTTGAAACAATGAACAAGATGGATAAACCCCTGGCCAGACTTATCAAAAAGAAAAGAGAAAGGACCCAAATAAATAAAATCATGAATTAAAGAGGAGAGATCACAACCAACACCAAAGAAATAAAATCAATTATAAGAACATATTATGAGCAACTATATGCCAGCCAATTAGATAACCTGGAAGAAATGGATGCATTCCTAAAGATGTATCAACTACCAAAACTGAACCAGGAAGAAATAGAAAACCTGAACAGACCTATAACCACTAAGGAAATTGAAGCAGTCATCAAAAATCTCCCAACAAACAAGGGCCAGATGGTTTCCCAGGGGAATTCTACCAAACATTCAAAGAAGAATTAATACCTATTCTTCTGAAACTGCTCCAAAAAGTAGAAATGGAAGGAAAGCTTCCAAACTCGTTTTATGAGGACACCATTACCTTGATCCCCAAACCACACCAAGACCCCATCAAAAAGGAGAATTACAGACCAATATCCTTGATGAACATGGATGCAAAAAATCCCACAACCAAGTGGGATTTATCCCTGGGCTGCAAGGTTGGTTCAACATCTGCAAATCAATCAATGTGATACAATACATTAATAAAAGAAAGAACAGGAACCATACGATCCTCTCAATAGATGCAAAAAAGCATTTGACAAAGTACAGCACTCTTTCTTGATCAAAACTCTTCAGAGTATAGGGATTGATGGTACATACCTCAGTATCTAAAAAGCCATCTATGAAAAACCCACAGCAAATATCATTCTCAATGGGGAAAAACTGAGAGCTCTCCCCCTAAGGTCAGGAACATGGCAGGGATGTCCACTATGACTACTGCTATTCAACATAGTATTAGAAGTCCTAGCCACAGCAATCAGACAACAAAAAGAAATCAAAGGCATCCAAATTGGCAAAAAAGAAGTCAAACTCTCACTCTTTGCAAATGATATAGTACTTTATGTGGAAAACACCAAAGACTCCACCCCAAAACTGCTAGAACTCATACAGGAATTCAGTAAAGTGGCAGGATATAAAATCAGTGCACAGAAATCAGTGGCATTCCTATACACCAACAACAAGACAGAAGAAAGAGAAATTAAGGAGTCGATCCCATTTACAATTGCACCCAAAACCATAAGATACCGAGGAATAAATCTAACCAAAGAGGCAAAGGATCTGTACTCAGAAAACTATAGAATACTCATGAAAGAAATTGAAGAAGACACAAAGAAATGGAAAAAGGTTCCATGCTCATGGATTGGAAGAACAAATGTTGTGAAGATGTCAATGCTACCTAGAGCAATCTACACATTCAATGCAATTCCCATCAAAATACCATCTACTTTTTTCAAAGAAATGGAACAAATAATCCTAAAATTTGTATGGAACCAGAAAAGACCCTGAATAGCCAGAGGAATGTTGAAAAAGAAAAGCAAAACTGGTGGCATCACAATGCTGGACTTCCAGCTCTATTACATAGCTGCCATCCTCAAGACAGTATGGTAGTGGTATAAAGACAGACACATAGATCAATGTAACAGAATAGATAGCCCAGAAATGGACCCTTAACTCTATGGTCAACTAATCTTTGACAAAGCAGGAAGGAATGTCCAATGGAAAAAAGACAGTCTCTTCAACAAATGGTGTTGGGAAAATTGGACAGCCACATGCAGAAGAATGAAACTGGACACACAAAATAGACTCAAATGGTTGAAAGACCTCAATGTGAGACAGGAGTCCATCAATATCCTAAAGGAGAACACAGGCAGCAACCTCTTCGACCTCAGCCACAGCAACTTCTTCCTAGAAACATTACCAAAGGCAAGGGAAGCAAGGGCAAAAATGAACTATTGGGGAACTTCATCAAGATAAAAAGCTTTTGCACAGCAAAAGAAACAGTCAACAAAGCCAAAAGACACCCAACAGAATGGGAGAAGATATTTGTAAATGACATATCAGATAAAGGGTTAGTATCCAAAATCTATAAAGAACTTATGAAACTCAGCACCCAAAGAACAAATGATCCAATCAAGAAATGGGCAGAAGACATGAACAGACATTTTTCCACAGAAGACATCCAAATGGCCAACAGACACATGAAAAAGTGCTCAGCATCGCTCGGTATCAGGGAAATCCAAATCAAAACCTTAAAGAGATATCACCTCACACCAGTCAGAATGGCTAAAATTAACAAGTCAGGAAATGACAGATGTTGGTGAGGATGTGGAGAAAGGGGAACCCTCCTACACTGTTGGTGGGAATGCAAGCTGGTGCAGCCACTCTGGAAAACAGTATGGAGGTTCCTTAAAAAGTTGAAAATAGAGCTACCATATGATCTGGCAATTGCACTACTGGGTATTTACCTCAAAGATACAAATGTAGTGATCTGAAGGGGTACATGTACCCCGATGTTTATAGCAGCAATGTCCATGATAGCCAAACTGGAAAGAGCCAAGATGTCCATCGACAGATGAATGGATAAACAAGATGTGGTATATGTATACAATGGAATATTATGCAGCCATCAAAAGGAATGAAATCTTGCCATTTGCAATGACGTGGATGGAACTGGAGGTTATTATGCTGAGTGAAATAAGTCAATCAGAGAAAGACATGTATCATATGACCTCACTGATATGAGGAATTCTTGATCTCAGGAAACTGAGTGTTGCTGGAGTGGTGGGGGTGGGAGGGATGGGATGGCTGGGTGATGGACATTGGGGAGGGTATGTGCTATGGTGAGCGCTGTGAATTGTGTAGGACTGTTGGATCACAGACATGTACCTCTGAAAAAATTATACATTATATGTTAAAAAAAAAAGGGAAGAAGATAGTAAGAGGGGAAGAATGAAGGCGGGCACATCAGAGGGGGAGACGAACCATGAGAGACTATGGACTCTGAAAAACAAACTGAGGGTTCTAGAGGGGAGGAGCGTGGGAGGATGGGTTAACCTGGTGATGGGTATTAAGGAGGGCACGTTCTGCATGGTGCACTGGGTGTTATGCACAAACAATGAATCATGGAACACTACATTAAAAACTAATGATGCGGCTGGAGGGGGAAAGGTGGCGGAGGAGTAGGGGACCCTATTTCAACTGGTCCTGGAATTGAGCTGGATATCTACCAGACCACTCTGAGCACCCACGAAACCAGCCTGAGATGTAAGAAGATCTGGATCTCTACAAACAGAATATCGCAGGCGGTTGGTTTTGAGGTCCGAAGTGGAGAGCCGTGATTCTGCAGGCAGATATTGGAGGATAAATGACAGCAGGAGGGTGCCTGGACGTGGGGATCCTAGACTGCTGGTAAGTGACAGCCTCGCGCACTGTGGATGGGCACAGACTCGCAGACCGGTAGCATTGGGAAAGGACTTTAGGGCAGCCCCCAGGGTGGAGGACCAGACCAGCGGGGTTGCGTGCAAGCGAACCGCAGCCTCCGAGATGGAAACCCCGTCCGCCGGTGAACTGCAACCTCTGGGGTGGAAACCCCGAGCCCGCGGAGTCACACGCACGCAAACTGCAGTCCCCAGGACAGGACCCCAAGCGGCGGAGTCGCACGTGTGCAGGCATGCACGAACTGGGAGCAGCTGGTGGTTTTAGAAGCATAAAGGGCAGAGACATGCCCTGACCTGGAGGCAGGACTGGGAGCGCTGCAGAGGGGTGCACAACCCAGGACGCTGCAGTTTACAGCAGCACGGACAGAAACGGAGACAGTGTGGCCTGGAGAGCTCACTGAAGAACAGACTGAGGTCTCTCTGCTATGAGGCAGAGGGTTGGAAACAGTTTCTTCTGCTCTGACTCGCGGAAGAGATGTGGAAAGCCACCAGGGAAAGGCGCCAGAGAACAAAAGTTCCAAAGACTGATTCCCAATGAGCCCATCCCCCGCCACAGGGGCGCAGGGCAACTCCGCCCAAACACGGTTGCCTGAGTAACAGCGTGGCAGGCCCCTCCTGCAGAAGACAGGCTGGGAAAACAAGAGGCCAGCAACCCTAAGGTCCCAAGAAAACAGGTGCATCTTGCTTGGGTTCTGGTCAATAATTTGGACTCTATACATTCCCTCAAACACCCATCAACAGAATGACTAGGAGGAGGAGCCCCTAAAACAGAAAAGACTCAGAGATTATGACTTATGCTGCAGATTTACAAATGGATGCAGATATAACCAAGATGTCGGAGATGGAATTCAGGCTAGCAATTGTGAAGACAACGGCTAGAATGGAGAAATCAATTAATGGCAACATAGAGTCTCTAAGGGCAGAAATAAAAGGGGAATTGGCAGAACTTAAAAATGCTCTCAATGAGATCCAATCCAATCTAGATAATCTAACAGCTAGGGTAACTGAGACAGAAGAGAGAATAAGCGATCTGGAAGACAGTATAATAGATAAAAAGGGAAAAGAGGAGGCCAGGGAAAAACAACTCAGAATCCATGAAAATAGAATCAGAGAAATAAGTGACACCATGAGGCGTTCCAATGTCAGAATCATTGGAATCCCAAAGGGAGTGGAGAGAGAGAGAGGGCTAGAAGATGTATTTGAGCAAATTGTAGCTGAGAACTTCCCTAATCTGGGGAATGAAACAAACTTTCGAGTCCTAGAGGCAGAGAGGACCCCTCCTAAGATTAAGGAAAACAGGCCAACACCCTGGCATGTAATAATAAAACTTGCAAATCTTAGAACCAAGGAAACCATCTTAAGGGCAGTTAGGGGGAAGAGATTCCTTATGTACGAGGGAGGAACATCAGAATAACGTCAGACCTATCCACAGAGACTTGGCAAGCCAGAAAGGCCTGGCAAGACATATTCAGGGTACTAAATGCGAAGAACATGCAGGCAAGAATACTTTATCCGGCAAGGCTTTCATTTAGAATGGATGGAGAGATGCAGAGCTTCCAAGACTGGTAGAAGTTGAAAGTATATGTGACCACTAAGCTGGCCCTGCAAGAAATATTAAGGGGGGTTCTATAAAAGGAGAAAGACCCCAAGAGTGATCTACAATAGAAATTTACAGGGACAATCTATAAAAACAATGTCTTCACAGGCAACATGATGACAATTAATTCATATCGTTCAATAATCACTCTCAACGTGAATGGCCTAAACGCTCCCATAAAACGGCACAGGGTTGCAGACTGGATAAAAAGACAGGACCCATCCATATGCTGTCTACAAGAGACTCATTTGGAACCTAAAGATACATCCAGACTGAAAGTGAAGGGATGAAGATCCATCTTCCATGCCAGCGGACCTCAAAAGAAAGCTGGGGTAGCAATTCTTATATCAGACAAATTACATTTTAAACTAAAGTCTGTAATTAGAGACACAGAAGGACACTATATCATTCTTGAAGGGTCTATCCAACAAGAAGATCTAACAATTGTAAATATCTATGCCCCCAACATGGGAGCAGCCATCTATATAAGCCAACTGTTAACCAAAATAAAGAGTCATATTGATAACAATACGTTAATTGTAGGAGACCTCAATACTCCACTCTCAGCAATGGACAGATCATCTAAGCAGAAAATGAACAAGGAAACAAGAGCTTTGAATGATACATTGGACCAGATGGACCTCATAGATATTTATAGAACATTCCAACCTAAATCAACAGAATACTCATTCTTCTCAAGCGCACATGGAACTTCCTCCAGAATAGACCATATATTGGGTCACAAATCAGGTCTCAACTGATACCAAAAGATTGAGATTATTCCCTGCATATTCTCAGACCACAATGCTCTAAAACTGGAACTCAATCACAAGAAAAAATTTGGCAGAAATTCAAACACTTGGAAGCTAAAGATCACTCTGCTCAAGAATGTTTGGGTCAACCAGGAAATCAAAGAAGAACTTAAAACAATTCATGGAAATCAATGAGAACGAAATCACATCGGTCCAAAACCTATGAGATACTGCAAAGGCGGTCCTAAGTGGGAAATACATAGGCATCCAAGCCTCACTCAAAAAAATAGAAAAATCCTGAATTCACCAGCTAACTCTACACCTTAAAGAACTAGAGAAAAAGCAACAAACGATGTCTAAGCCATGCATTAGAAGAGAAATAATTAAAATTAGAGCAGAAATCAATGAATTAGAAACCAGAAACACAGTAGATCAGATCAATGAAACTAGAAGTTGGTTCTTTGAAAGAATTAATAAGATTGATAAACCACTGGCCAGACCTATCCAAAAGAAGAGAGAAAGGACCCAACTTAATAAAATTATGAATGAAAGGGGAGAGATCACGTCTAACACCAAGGAAATAGAAACAATTATTAGAAATTATTATCAACAACTATATGCCAATAAACTGGGTAATCTGGATGAAATGGAGGCCTTCCTGGAAACTCTAAGCTGCCAAGACTGAAACAGGAAGAAATTGACAACCTGAATAGGCCAATAACCAGTAACGAGATTGAAGCAGGGATCAAAAACCTCCCAAAAAACAAGAGTCCAGGGCCTGATGGATTCCCTGGGGAATTCTACCAAACATTCAAAGAAGAAATAATACCTATTCTACTGAAGCTGTTTCAAAAAATAGAAACAGAAGGAAAACTTCCAAATTCATTCTATGAGGCCAGCATTACCTTAATCCCCAAACCAGGCAAAGACCCCATCAAAAAGGAGAATTTCAGACCGATATCCCTGATGAATATGGATTCCAAAATCCTCAACAAAATCCTAGCTAATAGGATCCAACAATCCATTAAAAGGATCATCCACCACGACCAAGTGGGATTTA
>NW_023270244.1:1488864-1502928 GCF_011800145.1 Mirounga leonina
GAAGAATAAACATTGTTAAAATGTCTATGCTACCCAGAGCAATCTATACCTTCAATGCCATCCCGATCAAAATTCCAATGACATTTTTCAAAGTGCTGGAACAAACAATCCTAAAATTTGTATGGAATCAGAAAAGACCCTGAATCGCCAAGGAAATGTTCAAAAAGAAAAACAAAGCTGGGGGCATCACGTTGCCCGATTTCAAGCTATATGACAAAGCTGTGATCACCAAGACAGCATCATACTGGCACAAAAACAGACATACAGACCAATGGAACAGAATAGAGAACCCAGATATGGACCCTCAACTCTATGGTCAAATAATCTTTGACAAAGCAGGAAAAAACATGCAATGGAAAAGAGACAGTCTCTTCAATAAATGGTGCTGGGAAAATTGGACAGCCACATGCAGAAGAATGAAACTCGACCATTCTCTAACACCATTCACAAAGATAAACTCAAAGTGGATGAAAGACCTCAATGTGAGACAGGAATCCATCAAAATCCTAGAAGAGAACATAGGCAGTAACCTCTTTGACATTGCCCACAGCAACTTCTTTCAAGATACATCTCTAAAAGCTAGTGAAACAAAAGCAAAAATGAACTTTTGGGACTTCATCAAGATAAAAAGCTTCTGCACAGCAAAGGAAACAGTCAACAAAACAAAGAGGCAACCCACAGAATCGGAGAAGATATTTGCAAATGACACTACAGATAAAGGACTGGTATCCAAAATCTATAAAGAACTTCTCAAACTCAACACCTAAAAAACAAATAATCAAGTCAAAAAATGGGCAGAAGAGATGAACAGACACTTCTCTGAAGAAGACATACAAATGGCTAACAGACACATGAAAAAATGTTCATCATCATTAGCCATCAGGGAAATCCAAATCAAAACCATGCTGAGATACCACCTTACACCAGTTAGAATGGCAAAAATGGACAGTGAAAGAAACAACAAATGTTGGAGAGGTTGTGGAGAAAAGGGAACCCTCTTACACTGTTGGTGAGAATGCAAGTTTGTACAGCCACTTTGGAAAACAGTGTGGAGGTGCCTCAAAAATTTAAAAATAGAGCTTCCCTATGACCCAGCAATTGCACTCCTGGGTATTTACCCCAAAGACACAGATGTAGTGAAAAGAAGGGCCATATGCTCCTCAATGTTCATAGCAGCAATGTCCGAAATAGCCAAACTGTGGAAAGAGCTGTGATGCCCTTCAACAGATGAATGGATAAAGAAGATGTGGTCCATATATACAATGGAATATTACTCAGCCATCAGAAAGGATGAATACCCAACTTTTACATAAACATGGATGGGACTGGAGGAGATTATGCTAAGTGAAATAAGTCAAGCAGAGAAAGTCAATTATCATATGGTTTCACTTATTTGTGGAACATAAGGAATAACATGGAGTACATTAAGAGAAGGAAGGGAAAAATGGGCGGGTGGAATTGGAGGGAGAGATGAACAATGAGAGACTATGGACTTGAGAAACAAACAGGGTTTTAGAGGGGAGGTGGGAGGGGGTATTGGTTAGCCCGTTGATGGGTATTAAGGAGGACGAGTACTGCATGGAGCACTGGGTGTTATATGAAAACAATTGATCATGGATCACTACATCAAAAACTAATGATGTATTATATGGTGACTAATATAACATAATAAAATTAAAAAAAAACTAATGATGTATGGTGATTAACATAACATAATAATAAAAAAAAGTTTAAAAAAATGTTTGGGCACAGGCAGGGTGAATGCAGGGTTCTAACAGAAACTGGGGATACAAGAGTGATTGATTGCTCTTTTGTGAGGGCTCACTGAAGAGTGGGGGTAATGAACTTTCAACTCCAGGGCTAGAGAACAGGGCGCCACCATATTCATCCTGCCCGTCAGTGCGGAAAGATTTCAGGGAGCAAAACAGTGCCACCTGGTGGAAGCTGGAGCCACTTATACTAAGTCCTGCCCCTGCGCGTAAGGGAGGCACATTTCTTCTAGGGCAAGTCCACCTGAGAATCAGAGCAACAGGCCCCTCCCCCAGAAGACCAGCGTAAACGCACTCACACCAAGTTTACTGATCGTAGAGTTCTCCAAATCTTCAGCTCTAGAGGAAAATATGACCTACTTGGCATTTTACTTTTATTCTTTATTTTTTCATTTACTTTTTCATTTATTTTCTTATTTTTTAAATTCCTTTTTTAGGGGCGCCTGGGTGCTTCAGTCAGTGAAGTGGCTGCCTTGCTCAGGTCATGATCACAGGGTCCTGGGATCGAACCCCGTATTGGGCTCCCTGCTTGGCAGAGAGCCTGCTTCTCCCTGTCCCTCTGCCTGCTGCTCTGCCTACCTGTGCTCTCTCTCTATCTCTGTTAAATAAATAAATAAAAATCTTAAAAAAAAAATTCCTTTTTAAATTTTTATCATGAATATTTAAATTTAATTTTTATTATGAATATTTAAAATATATGTACTATATATGTATACATATACACACATATATTTATATAGTGGGTTTTTTACATTTATTTATTTACTTACTTACTTACTTGTGGGGAGTCTAGATTCTTTTAACAAGCAGATCAAAACACACCAAGGATCTAGTATTTTGTTTTTTGGGTTGTTTTGTTTTGTTTGTTTTTTCTTTCTTCTTTTCTTTTCTGGACAAAATGACAAGATGGAGACATTCTCCACAAAAGAAAGAATGGGAAGTAGAACTCACAGCCAGGTATTTAATCAGTACAGATATAAGTAAGATGGCTGAACTAGAATTTAAAATAATGATTATCAGGGCACCTGGGTGGCTCAGTTGATAAAGTGTCTGACTCTTGGTTTCAGCTCAAGTCATGATCTCAGGGTCATGAGATTGAGCCCTGCATTGGGCTCCACACTCAGGAGTCTGCTTGAGATTCCCTCCCTCTGCCCCTCCCCACCCTCTAAAAATAAATAAATAAATAAAATCTTTAAAAAATTAAAAAAAAATAAAACAACAATTATAAGGATACTAGCTGGGCTTGTAAAAATCATAGAAGATACCAGGGAATCCCTTAGTGCAGAGATAAAAGAATTAAAATCTAGTCAGGGCCAAGATTTAAAATGCTATAAACGAGATGCAATCCCAAGTGGAGACCATAAAAACAAAGATGGACGAAACAGAGGCATGAATCAGTGATATAGAAGATAAAATTATGGGGGCGCCTGGGTGGCTCAGTTGGTTAAGCGACTGCCTTCGGCTCAGGTCATGATCCTGGAGTCCCGGGATCGAGTCCCGCATCTGGCTCCCTGCTCAGCAGGGAGTCTGCTTCTCCCTCTGACCCTCCCCACTCTCATGCTCTCTCTGTCTCTCATTCTCTCTCTCAAATAAATAAATAAAATCTTTAAAAAAAAAAAAGAAGATAAAATTATGGAAAATAATGAAGCTGAAAAGAAGAGGGAAAGAAAGGTAATGGACCACAAAGGTAGACTTAGGGAACTCAGTGGCTTATTAAAATGTAATAACATTTGTATCATAGGAGTCCCAGAAGATGAAGAGAGAGAAAGAAGGGCAGAAGATTTATTTGAACAAATTGTAGCTGGAAACTTCCTTAATCTGGGGAAATACACAGATATCAAAATCCAAGAAACACAGAGACTCTCACTAAATTCAACAAAAACTGACCATCACCAAGGCATATCATAGTTCAATTCACAAAATACACAAACAAGGAAAGAATCCTGAAAGCAGCAAAGGGAAAAAAGTCCTTAACCTACAAGGGGAATCAGATCAAGCTTGCAGCAGATCTGTCCACAAAAACAAGACAGGCCAGAAGAGAGTGGCAGGAAATATTCAGTGTGCTGAATGGGAAAAATACACAGCCAAGAATTCTTTATCCAGCAAGTCTGTCACTCAGAATAGAAGGCGAGATGAAGAGTTTCCCAGAGAAACAAAAACTAAAGGAGTTCATGACCACTAAACCGGCCCTGCAAGAAATTTTAAGGGGGACCTTTTGAGTGGAGAAAAAAAAAAAAAAAAGACCAAAAGCAACAAAGACTAGAAAGGACCAGAGAACATCACCAGAATCACCAACTCTGCAGGTAACACAATAGCACTAAATTCATATCTTTCAATAATCAGTCTGAATGTAAATGGACTAAATGCTCTAATCAAAAGCTAGGGTATCAGAATGGATTAAAAAAAAAAAACAAGAGGGGCACGAGGGTGACTTAGTCAGTTAAGCGTCCAACTCCTGATTTTGGCTCGGGTCATGATCTCAGGGTCCAGGGATCAAACCCACATTGGGCTCTGCTCAGCAGGAAATCTGTTTGAAGATTTTCTCTCTCCCTCTCTTTCTGTCCCTCCCTCTGCTCGCACACACACACACTCTCTCTCTCTCAAATAAATAAATAAATCTTAAAAAAAAAAAAAAAGATCCATCTATATGGTCCCTGTAAGAGACTCATTTTAGACCTAAAGACACTCACAGATTAAAAGAGAGGATAGAGAACCATCTACCATGCTAATGGACATAAAAGAAAGATGGAGTAGCCATACTATATCAGGCAAACTAGATTTTAAAATAAAGACTGTAACAAGATATAAAGAACAGCATTATATCATAATTAAGGGTCTATCCATCAAGATCTAACAATTGTAAGTATGTCCCCAACTTGGGAGCATCCAAATATATAAATCAATTAATAATAAACATAAAGAAACTCATTGATAATAATACAATAGTAGTAGGGGACTTTAACACCCCACTTACCACAAAGGACAGATTATCTAAGCAGAAAATCAACAAGAAAACAATGACTTTGAATGACAACACTGGACTGGATGGACTTAGCAGAACCTATTCAAAACACAAGAAAAATTTTGGACAGACCACAAAAACATGGAGGTTAAAGAACATCCCACTAAAGAATGAATGCGTTAACCAGGAAATTAAAGAAGAATTAAAAAATACATGGAAGCAAATAAAATGAAAACACAATAGCCAGAATCTTTGGGATGCAGCAAAGGCAGTCCTAAGAGAAAAGTATCTTGCAATACAGGCCTACCTCAAGAAGCAAGAAAAGTTTCAAATACACAACCAACACTTACACCCAAAGAAGCTAGAAAAGAAACAGGAAATAAAGCCTAAAGCCAGCATAAAAAGGGAAATAATAAAGATTAGAGCAGAAATAAGTGGTATAGAAACAAACAAACAAAACCAGTAGAATGGATTAATGAAACTAAGAGCTGGTTCTTTGAAAGAATTAATAACATTGATAAACCCCTAGCCAGACGTATCAAAAAGAAAAGGGAAAGGACCTAAATAGATAAAATCACGAATGAAAGAGGAGAAATCACAACCAACACCATAGAAATACAAACAATTATAAGAGAATACTATGAAAAATTATATGCTAACAAACTGGGCAACCTGGAAGAAATTCCTAGAAACCTACAAACCCCTAAAACTGTAACAGGAAGAAATAGAAAATTTGAACAGACCCATAACCAGCAAAGAAATTAAATCAGTAATTAATTTAAAAAAAAAAAAGGTAAAAAGGGGTGCCTAAGTGGTTCATTCAGTTAAGTGTCTGACTTTTGATTTGGCTCAGGTCATGATCTCAGGGTTGTGAGATTGAGCCCTGTGTTTTGTTCTACACTGAGAATGGAGCCTGTGTAAGAATCTCTCTCTCCCTGTCCCTCTGCCCCTCCCCCTCCTCTTTGTCTCTCTCCCTCTCTAAAAAAAGAAAAAAGAAATTCAATCAGTAATCAAAAGTCTCCCAACAAACAAAAGTCCAGCACCAGATGGATTCCCAGGGGAATTCTACCAGATATTTAAAGAAGAGTTAATCCTTATTCTTCTCAAGCTGTTCGAAAAAATAAAAATTGAAGGAAAACTTCCAAACTCATTCTATGAAACCAGCATTATCTTGATTCCAAAACCAAAGACCTCACTAAAAGGAGAATTACAGGCCAATATCCCTGATGACATGGATGTGAAAATTTTTAATAAAATACTAGCAAATTGAATTCAGCAATACATTAAAAGAATTATTCACCACAATCTAATGGGATTTATTTCTGGGCTGCAGGGATGGTTCAATAGTCACAAATCAGTAAGTGTGATACTCCACATTAATAAAAGAAAGGATAAGAACCGTATGATCCTGTCAATAGATGCAGAAAAAGCATTTGACAAAATACATCATCCCTTCTTGATAAAAACCCTCAACAAAGGGATAGATGAAAACACACCTCAATATCATAAAGGCCATATACAAAAGACCCACAGCTAATATCATCCTCAGTGGGGAAAAACTGAGAGCCTTTCCCCTACAGGCAGGAGCAAGACAAGGACGTCCACTCTCACCATTATTATTTAACATAGTCCTGGAAGTCTTGGTCTCAGCAATCAGACTACAAAAATAAATAAAAGGCATCAAAATTGGCAAAGAAGAAGTTAAACTTTCACTATGTGCAGATGACATGATACTCTATGTAGAAAACCCAAAGACTCCACAAAAAAAGAACTAACTCATGAACTTAGTGAAGTTGTGAGATATAAAATCAATGTGCAGAAATCTGTTGCATTTCTATACACCAATAACAAAGCAGCAAAAAAAGAAATCAAGAAATCAGTCTCATTTGCAATTGTACCAAAAACAATAAGGTACCAAGGAATCAACCTAACTAAAGAGGTAAAGGATCTGTGCTCTGGAAACTATAGAACACTTATGAAAGAAATTCAAGAGGACATAAAGAAATGTAAAAGCTTTCCATGCTCATGGATTGGAAGGACAAACATTGTTAAATGTCTATACCACCCAAAGCAATCTACACATTTAATGTAATCCCTATCAAAATACCACCAGTATTTTTCACAGTGTTAGAACAGTCCTAAAATCTGTATGGAACAAAAGATCCCAAGTAGCCAAAGCAATTCTAGAAAAGAAAATTAAAACTAAAGGCATCACAATTCCAGATTACAAGCTATATTACAAAGCTATAGTCATCAAAACAGTGTGGTACCAGCACAAAAATAGACACTAGGATCAATGGAACAGAATATAGAATCCAGAAATGGACCCTCAACTCTATGGTCAACCAATCTTCAACAAAGCAGGAAAGAATATCCTAGGGAAAAAAACAGTCTTTTCAACAAATAGTGTTGGGGAAACTGGACAGCAGCATGTAGAAGAATGAAACTGGACCACTTTCTTATACCATACACAAAAATAAATTCAAAATGGATGGAAGACCTAACCATGAGACAGAAAATCATCAAAATCCTAGAGGAGAATACAGGCAGAAACCTCTTTGACCTTGGCCTTATAAGACATGTCACTGGAGGCTAGGGAAACAAAAGCAAAATGAACTATTGGGACTTCATTAAGATAAAAGCCTTCTGCACAGTGAAAGAAATAATCAACAAAACTAAAAGGCAGCCTAATGGAATGGGAGAAGATATTTGCAAATGACATATCTGATAAAGGATTAGTATCCAAAATCTATAAAGAACTTATTAAACCCAACACCCAGAAAACAAATAATGTATTTAAGAAATGGAAGGAAGACATGAATAGACACTGTTCCAAAGAAGACATTCAGATGGCTTGCAGACACTTGAAAAGATGCTCAACATCACTCATCATCAGGGAAATACAAATCAAAACCAGGATGAGGTACCACCTCACACCTGTCAGAATGGCTAAAATTAAAAACACCAGAAGCAACAGGTTTGGTGATGATGCAAAGAAAAGGGAACCTTCTTGCACTGTTGGTGGGAATGCAACCTGGCTGCAGCCACTCTGGACAACACTTTAGAGGTTCCTCAAAACGTTAAAAATAGAACTACCCTACAATCCAGCAATTGCACTACTAGGTATTTACCAAATATTACAAATATACAGATTCAAAGGGGTACATACACCCAGATGTTTATAGCAGCATTATCAACAATAGCCAAACTATGGAGAAAGCCCAAAGGTCCATCAACTGATGAATGGATCAAGAAGATGTGGTACACACACACACACACACACACAATGGAATACTACTCAGCCATCAAAAACATGAAATCTTGCCATTTGCAATGTCATGGATGGAGCTAGAGTGTATTATGTTAAGTGAAATAAGTCAGTCAAAGAAAGACAAATACCATATGATTTCACTCATATGTGGAATTTAAGACAGAAAACAGATGAACAGAGGGAAGGGGAAAAAGAGAAAAAGGAGAGAGGGAAACAAGCCATAAAAGACTCTTAATGATAAAGAACAAACTGAGGGTTTATGGAGGGATGCTGGTGGGGGATTGGCTAGATGGGTGATGGGTCTTAAAGAAGGTACTTGCTGTGATGAGCGCCAGGTGTTGCATGTATATGATGAATCACTGAATTCAATTCAGAAACTAATACTGCACTGTATGTTAACTAAGTAAAATTTAAAATAAAAGAAGAAGGTGAAGAAGAAGAAAATTGAAAAAATTTTTAAAACTGACGCAATTTATCATCAGAAGCTCTTCAGAGAAAAGCAAGTGATACAGGTCAGAAACTTAGATCTACCTTTAAAAAATAAAGTATCGAAGAAAATAAATTTAGATAAAATAAAAATCTTTTATCTTTTTTATTATTAACTGAAAAAAATAGATGTCTGTTCAAAGTAATAATAGCTAACAACATACAGTATGATTATAGCACATGAATAAGTGAAATAAATGATAACAATTTTATAAGTGACAGAAGAGAAGAATAAAGAATAGTCTGTTAAGTCTCTAATGACTATGAGTTATGGAAAAAATAAAGCCATTCATTCACTTAATTTCACATGGATTAAATACATGCTAAGGAACAGGCACAGAATCAGATGCTGGGAAGACAACAACAACAACAACAACAACAAAAAATAGTCTAAGGTACCTGCGCTGAGAGGCAGGATATTGTTATCTAAAAGTAGATTAATTATAAATGTGTATTGCAAACTCTAGGGCAACCACTAAAACATTTTAAAAAGAAGTATAATCAATATTCTAAGAGAGGAGAGAAAAATGAAATCATATAAAATGTTCATTAAAACCAGAGGAGGCAGAAAATAAGGGGAAAAAAAGAAATCGAGAACAAATGCAACAAACAAAAAACAGTTTGAACACAGTACACATTATTCAAACTATATCAATAATCACTTTAAATGTGATTCTAAAAGAATGAAATCTTACCATTGCAACAACATGGAGAGACCTGGAGGGTATTATGCTAAGTGAGATAGGTCAGACAGAGAAAGACCAAATACCATATGATTTCACTTACGTGTGGAATTTAAGAAAGTAAACGAACAAACAAAGCAAACAGACTCTTTTATACAGAGAGCAATCTGGTGGTTGCTAGAGGGAGGTGGGTGGGGTGATAGGTGAAAAAGAGGGGAGAAATTGAATGCTCTAAATACTACAATTAAAAGTCAGAGATTTTCAGAGTAGGTACAGCCAGACCCAGCTATAAAGTTGTCCACAAGAAATCCACTTTAAATATAAAGACATAGATAGTTAAGGGATGGATAAAGATATACTAATCATGCTAATACTAATCAAAAGAAAACTGGAATAGCTATATTAATTTCAGACAAGCAGACTTCAGAACAAAGAAACCTATAAAGTACAAAGAAATTAAAGAAGATCTAACTAAATAGAGAGTTATATCATGTTTATGGATTGAAAGACTCAATATTGTTAAGACGTCAATTTTTCCCAACTTGATCTACAGATTCAGTGAAATTCCGACCAAACTCACAGCAAACTATTCTGTAGATTTGGACAGACTGATTCTAAGGTTTATATGAAAGGCATAAGACTGAGAACACAGCAAACACAATTCAGAAGAAGAAAGGCTAAGGGTGGGGGAAGGGAGGAATGGGGAGGAGGAGATTTGAGGACTATTTAACTTCAAGACTTACTGTAAAGCTATAACAATCAAGGCAGCATAGTATTGTTAAAAAACAGACACATAAATCAGGTGGGACTGAACAGAGAGCCCAGAAATAGACCTACACAATAAAGTAAACTGAATTTTGACAAAGAAGTAAGGGCAGTTCAGTGGGGAAAGGATACTTTTTCAACAAATGGTACTGGAACAACTGCACATTCATATGCAAAGGAAAAACTAATCTAGACATAGATTTTACACTCTTCACAAAAATTAACTCAAAACAGATCATAGATCTAAAAGTAAACTGCAAAACGATAAAACTTCTAGAAGAAAACATAGGCAAAAATCTAGTTAACCTTAGATTTGGCAATAAGTTTTTAAATACAACATCAAAAACCTGATCCATGAAAGAAAAAAATTGGTAAGTTGAACCTTATTAAAATTAGAAATATCTACCCTGTGAAAGAGACTCAAAAAAGCCACAGTGTGGGAAGAAATATCTGATACAGGAATTATATACAAAAGATACAAAGAACTCTTAAAACTTAACAATAAGAAAAAAAACAATAAGAAAACAAACAACTCAATTTTTAAATGGGCAAAAGATCTGAAAGGATACCTCATTAAAGAAAATATACAGATGACAAGCATATGAAAGATGTTGAGCATCGCATATTCTTAAAGAATTACAACTTAAAACAATAAGATACCACTACATATCTATTAGGAAGGCTAAAATCCAAAATATTGACAACATTAATATTGGTGAGGTTGTGGAGCAACAGAAATTTTATTTATTGCAGGTGGAAATGCATATGGTATAGCCACTTTGAAAGACAGTTTGGCAGTTTTTACAAACTGAACATATTCTTACCATATGACACAACAACTGCAGTCCTAGGTATTCATCTAACTTATTTGAAAACTTATGTTTACACAAAAATCTGCATGCAAATGTTTATAGCAGCTTTATTCATAATTTCCAAGCCCTGGAAACAACCAAAATGCCCTTCAATAGGTGAATGTATAAAATGTGATACAACCATACAATGAAATGTTATTCAGTAATTAAATGAACACTAATATTCATAGTAGTATTATTTACAATAGCCAAAAAGGTAAAAGCAACCCAAATGTCCATCAACAGATGAGCAGATAAACAAAATATGGCATTTACATACAATGGAATATTATTCAGCCTTAAAAATGAATGAAATTCTGACACATGCCACAACATAGGCAATCCATGAAAACATTACGCTAAGTGAAAAAAGCTAGATATAAAAGGACAAATATTGAATGATTTCGCTTATATGAGTTTCCTAGAATAGACAAGTTCATAGAGACAGAAAGTAGAATAGGGGTTATTATGGGCTGAGGGAAAGCAGAATGGGAAGCAGAATTGTGTAACGGGTACATAGTTTCAGTTGGGGATGGTGGAAAAGATCTGGAAATAGATAGTGATGATAGTTGTACAACAATGTGAAAGTGCTTAATGCCACTGAATTGTATACTTAAAAATGACTAAAATGGTAAATTTTATGTTACGTGTGTTTAACCACAACATATATGACATAGTAAATGTGCAGTAAACATTTGTCAAAAGAGGGGGAAAAATGAAATGAGCCATCAAGCTACAAAAAGACACGGATAAATCTAAAATGCATATTGCTAAGTGAAAGAAGGCAGTCTGAATAGTCTGTTGTCAACGTCTAGTGCGTTGGGGTCCCTGGGTAAGGGTCTACGAAATCACCAGGACACAGGGGATGCAGAGCAAAGGCAGCACTTGCAACTGCATACTGCCGTTTATTTCTCACATAGCTATATACTCGCAGAGATCAGATAAACATAACAATGTATCAAGCCAACATCTGTGAAGTGAAATATACACGAAATGCAATAAGAACAAAATACATCCTGTTTATGCTTGCAGAATAAAGAATTCTCTTAGCCATCCTTCCTTTGGAGACATGTTCTTTGTCGTTAGAAAGAACACTTCTGTTTAGAAAGATACACTTTAAGCTAGGCAAGAGCCATTTCCTGCTGATCCAGGCATTTAGGACTTGCAACATGAGATAAGGGGAAGAGAACATTTTCTCCTCCTGGCCCAGGCCTGCCTGGCCGTCCTTAACCTCAGTGCAGTCCTCAAATGATCTGGGCCTGCAAGGGGTCTACAAGCCTACATCATCTCAATTCCTTCTTTTTTCTTTTGTTTTAATAAAAGTGCCCTCCAAAGGATGGCCATAGAATTCTGGGAAGGCTTTAGATAGCAAAAATGCAACAGCATAAAGCATAAGATAACAATCAACAATACAAGTCCCATTCCTCCAGCGGTGTGCCCCAAACTCTGAATAATACCTTTTGGATCTAGTCCCTCAAGTTGTTTGAGAAGCAAATTGGCCAAGGTAGCGACATCTGATACAGTAAGCAAGGCACACATAGCCAAAAATAAATTTTCAGGCGTACAAGCCTTCCCTGTTCGCTGCAGGATTTTTTGCCCCTCCCCACTAAGCTTTTTAATTTGCCCCCAAGTCGGCAAAGCAGTAGCAAATATCTGCCGACGGCGACGTCGTCCTCCCAAATTCAGATGTGCCATGGCCTGTAACGGAAGTTCATCTTGGTCTGGATTCCCCATCCGTCGCCTGGTGGGATACGGTGCCGTTCGAATTGGCCCTAGACCGGATCCATCGCGCGGGGAGCCAGGAACAGGTCCGTCCATCCTCTGTGGAAACATAAGCATAACCCTTCCCTCTGCAAAGCAATAGCCCCGGTCGCCATTCTGCATCTGCGGTTGGTTTAAACCATATATGTTCCTTTAATGGAGGGGGAGCGACCTCTCCCTCTATGAACTGTTTCTCTGCACGGGAGAGGATATCTCCCTGCGGAAGATTCAAGAAATTTAATGCGAACAGAGCTTGTTGCAAAATAGAACGTGCATTTGATTGAGTGAATGCTAAGATATGATCCTTTTTCCTCCTTTTTAATTTTTTAATTTGCAACTTTAAAGTACTATGTGCACGTTCTACAATGGCTTGCCCTTGAGGATTGTATTCAATGCCTGTTTTATGCATGATACCATATTGTTCACAGAAAGTTTGAAATTTTTTACTGCTATATGCAGGTCCATTATCTGTTTTAATAATAGATGGTAAACCCATCACAGCAAAAGTTTCTAAAAGATGGGTGATAACATGTTGTGCAGTTTCGCCACTTTGTGCTGTGGCCCAAATGAATTGAGAATATGTATCTATTACCACATGTACATACATACAAAGTTCAGAAAACCACATCTGCCACTGCAGATATTCAGGCTCCTTTAAAAGAGCCCGACAGAGGACCCTCCAGTCCTCAGGAGAAAAACTGTTATAATGTCGAGCTAGACCATTAACTAGCTCCTTAACAAAATGTGATTGTGGTCCATATAAAGACACTGCCTTTTTCAAGCGACCAATATCTTCTATACCTATTCCTTCATAATATGGTGCTTGTGCCATTCCCTGGACCGGGGGAGGCCTAATAACAGGAAAAGCAAAGACAGAATTAGCTGCGCCAGCCTCATCATCGCTATCCTCTAGCGCATCAAGCTCAGCTAAAGCAGCAGAAAGGAAAGGATTTTTAGAAGAAAGAGCTGGTACAGACGGCAAAGGCGGAGCAGAGGGCTTCCTAGAGGGTTTCTTAGACTCCTCCGTCTTAGCCATAACCTGCTGAAAAACCTTCCATACACGCTCCACCTCGGGATCCGACTTTACTTTCGGTTTTGGTTCTTCATTACCACACTCGCTAGGCTCACGGGATGGTGTAAGCTTAAAGGTATCTTTCTCTACCGCCCTTTTCTCATCCGTATCTAAAGGGAGGTCTTGTATAGAAAGAGCCATCTCCTTATGGAAGTCTTCGACCGTGCGGTCATCCTCCATTGCTTTAAGCACTGTAAAAATAATCGACCAAATAGACCAAAACCGCACGGGAATTTTTTCTCCCTGTCTCATTGCCTTCTCAACATTATGTCAAACTCGCCACCAATTATCTAAATCTAAAGTTCCCTCCTCTGGAAACCAAGGATTCCATTCTCGAACCACCTTCAAACACAGCTCAATATCATTAGAAGCGACAGTAATACCATAGACAGCAAGTGAATGCTTCAGCATTCGAACATAAGGAGTAGAAGTTTCTTGTCCCAT
>NW_023270244.1:1502938-1504826 GCF_011800145.1 Mirounga leonina
AAGCCAACATCTGTGAAGTGAAATATACACGAAATGCAATAAGAACAGTCTGTATAATATATGATTCCAATTATAAGACATTTTTGAAAAGGGAAAACTATAGAGACAGTGAAAAGATTAGTGGTTGTCAAGGGTTTGAGAATAGGAGGGAGGTTTAAATAAGTGAAGCATAGGGGATATTTTAGGGCAGTGAAACTTTCTGTATGATACTGGATTCATGACATTATGAGTTTGTCAAAACCCATGGAACTTTATAGCATAAAGAGTGAAACTTACTGTTTACAAATTAAAAAATCATTTAGAAAGTAGGAGAATCTAGGATAGAATGCAGACTGTGACCAAAAAAAAAAAGTCTAACTACATTAAAAAGTATGAAACAATTTCACTGAAGGAGATGGGGGGAAATGTGCTGACCTATGTATTTTTGGAAATGAGTGGAGTATGTAAGACTAAAGACAAAAGGAATTGCTCATAAGCACTGTGCTCTAGTTAATAAAGTTATTTCCCACAAGTGTATGGGTTCTGACACTGTAATACAGGTATACTGGAACAATTAAGTAAATGCATTATGCGTGATGACTGGTTTCTCTCTGTTGGAGCAGGAAATAACAACAGATAAGCAAGGAAAGAGGCTAGAATGATCTATGTGGTTATGGGTTAATGCTGGAGATAGCAGTAATAACTCATGTTTAACTTCATATAGACACAGATGGATATGTATATATCCATATATCCAATAATTGCTCATAGGCAATTATTATATATAACTATATATAATTATATTGCTTATAGCAATATATATAAATAAAAACATTCACACATATATTACCTTGCTAGGTCAGCTGAAAGGGCCTACAAGCAATTACACCCCATTAGCAATTAGCACAGCCAGTACCTAAATCCTGGTTTCCAATACCATTCTCCAATTAAAAGAACCAGGACTACTTGGA
Organism: Mirounga leonina; assembly: GCF_011800145.1. Taxonomy (NCBI): domain Eukaryota; kingdom Metazoa; phylum Chordata; class Mammalia; order Carnivora; family Phocidae; genus Mirounga; species Mirounga leonina. The sequence continues at coordinate 1,503,889 of NW_023270244.1, forward strand.
GAAATGCCTGATTCTAGGACTGGGACAGGAAATATAAAAGAAGAGGAGGCTGAAGTATTTTCTAGTGCCAGAAAGTAAGCAAGTGCTCAAAAACCAATACAGAAACAAACAAAACTTCACAACTGACATATTTATATCAAAGGGACACAAGAGCTAACTGAAAGAGATCCCAATGGCCAAAGCTGAAACAATTAAGCAATAAAATAAATAAAGTTGTATTGTAATATAACCCAAAGTACAAATGAATATACATGAGTACATATTGATATAAATAAATTAAATAATCATATAAGTAAATAGGTGAGGGAGAATAAATGTCTCTCATGCAGAAGAATTCCAGATAATTTATCCCAGAGGATAGATACTCCACCCTTAAGGAAGGGGAGCACAAACCCCCACTCCTTAAATGTGAATTGCATATAGTGACTTTCTTCCAAAGAGGACAGTATGGAAAGGAGGAAAAAGAGTAAGCTTACAGTGAAGAAACCTGACAAAGAGTACCTCAGCCAGAAAGGGGAACCCTCCTACACTGTTGGTGGGAATGCAAGCTGGTGCAGCCACTCTGGAAAACTGTATGGAGGTTCCTCAAAAAGTTGAAAATAGAGCTACCATATGATCCAGCAATTGCACTACTGGGTATTTACCCCAAAGATACAAAAGTAGGGATCCGAAGGGGTACATGCACCCCGATGTTTATAGCAGCAATGTCCACAATAGCCAAACTGTGGAAAGAGCCAAGATGTCCATCGACAGATGAATGGATAAAGAAGATGTGGTATATATATATACAATGGAATATTATGCAGCCATCAAAAGGAATGAGATCTTGCCATTTGCAACGACGTGGATGGAACTGGAGGGTATTATGTTGAGTGAAATAAGTCAAACAGAGAAAGACATGTATCATATGATCTCACTGATATGAGGAATTCTTAATC
>NW_023270244.1:1504926-1549557 GCF_011800145.1 Mirounga leonina
GGAGTGGGGGGTGGGGTGGGAGGGATGGGGTGACTGGGTGATAGACACTGGGGAGGGTATGTGCTCTGGTAAGCGCTGTGAATTGTGCAAGACTGTTGAATCTCAGATCTGTACCTCTGAAACAAATAATGCAATATATGTTAAGAAAAAAAAAGAAGAAGAAGAAGGTAGCGGGAGGGGAAGAATGAAGCGGGGGAAATCGGAGGGGTAGACGAACCATGAGAGATGATGGACTCTGAAAAACAAACAGGGTTCTAGAGGGGATGGGGGTGGGAGGATGGGTTAGCCTGGTGGTGGGTATTGAGGAGGGCACATTCTGCATGGAGCATTGGGTGTTATGCACAAACAATGAATCATGGAACACTTCATCTAAAACTAATGATGTAATGTATGGGGATTAACATAAGAATAAAAAAAAATAAAAAAAATAAAAAAAAAAAAGAGTACCTCAGCCAGGTGATCAAGGTTAATATCGACATGATATATCAGGTTGATAGTAAATACTCTTGATATGTCATGATGGAATGACAATTTACTTCTGTGATCTTCTCCCTCAAAACCCATGATACAATCTATTCATGAGACAAACATCAGACAAATTACAGTAGAGGGGCATCCTACAAAATACTTAACCAGTATTCCTCAGAACTATCAAGGTAATTAAAAAAAAAAAAAAAAAAAAAGGAAAGTCAGAAAAACAGTTACAGCCAAGAGGAGCCTAAGGAGACATGACAACTATATATAATGTTATATCTGTTATATCCTGGATGGGATTCTGAAACAGAAAAGGGACATTAAGTGAAACCTAATGAAATCTGAATAAACTATGGTCTTTAGTTAATCATATCCGTATCGATTCATTAACTGTAACAAATGTATAATGGTATAAGATGAGTATAATAGGGAACTGGGGGTTCCCTTATAAGGGAACTCACTGTACTACTCTCTTCTCAGTTATTCTGTAAATCTAAAATTTCTAAAAATATTCTTTTTTTAAAAAGCAAATATTAAAATATTGAGAATAGGAAAGATGAATTACTCAAATTATTATATTTTTTAAATTCCTGAGTTAAGAGTTACAAGAAAGGAAAGTGTTCCAGTTTGAAGAAACACTGTGTTTTTACAAAAACAAACTAAAGTCTTTACTGGAACTTTGCAGAATAATTCCCCTTTAGCTTAAGGAGACAATTTCTATTGTACATTAAGATAAACTGAGATATTCTCAGATATGTCCTCAAATTCTGATTTATTCATCAGCTCACTTGGAAGGATAATTTAACTCCTATAAATTTAACACTGTGTCATGTCTTGGGCTATAACAATAAATCAAATTCAGCTTACATGTTCAAGGAGCTCAGTCTCATGAGGAAAACCAAATATAAGCAGAAAACTATAACAATATGATCAGATCTGTAAGAGCAGGATGACTGTGCTATGGACACACAAAAGAGGAAGAGGCAAAGGACGGAAGAGTCTTCACAGAAGATGTGACGTTTCAACTGAGCCTGCAAAACTGAGTGGAAATACAGAGACCTCACAAGTGAAACTGGAATGCCCTCTACCTTCCACCTCTTTGAGCACAGACAACAACGTGTACAAAGACCCTGTTGCCTGTGGGAGCGGGCTTCTTAGGAAACCTGTGTGATGGGGGTGTGAAAAAGAGGCCATCTCCTGAAGCGGCTAGTGCTGATCCTTTCTCTCTCTTACCAGCACAAACAACTGCAGAGAATTCTCAGCCTGTCTTTTGCAGTGGAGATGAATGCCTTCCCTGAAGCTCTAGCTAATTTTGCCTCTTTCAGGATTTTTTTTTTCTTCCTGGAGTTACACACATGCAACAAATGCAGCTCCCTTCCCAGTACTGTAAAATGACCGCTGCAGCTGCCTTGCATTCTTTCTCTTCCATGGTAGGAGAGAAATTTTAAGTTCCATTATTGTTGTCAAATAAACGATAACTTCTGATCTGGGTGCCATCTGGAAACACTGTCTCTTAATATTCAGAAGTTATTTATTCTGCTTAATTCTTAGGTTGCTTTTCCAACAAAATCTTTCTCTGCAACATCTATGGTTTTACTCATTAACTATTTTCTGCTCCCTTATGTGCAGATTCATTAAACAAGTTTTCAAAAGGAAGAAAGTTTGTTCATTCAATTATTCAAAACCATGTATTCAAAAACATTAATTGAGCACCTACTACTTTGTTCCAGGAACAAACTTAGATGGCTATAGTCATTAAAGAAATGCTCCATGCTAAAAAGGGAAGGGGGGGAGGGGAAGGAGAGGGGAGGGGAACTCTACGCTAGAGAATACAAACTGCAAAATCTTCATGGCCCAGCTTTGTTCTCACTCACTGAACTTACTCACATGCTGGTGCTGGACTGGCAGATATATATGAACCAGGCTCCTTTGATCTTGTGGATCCACCTTCCTTTAGGGCCTCAAAGCTCTTCACTTCCACATAGCAGATGGGAAGGAGAAGATAGACAAGGCACATCAGCTTCATCACCACGTCAGTTTACAAGGGAGGTATCAATTCTGCTCACATTGTACTGGTGAAAATTAGTCACATGGTCACAGGCGGATTGGTGGGAGTGCACGGTCAAGCTGGAAAATGTAGTCTCTGGCTGGGCAGCCCGTTCCAGTCACTGGTCCACACCACTGGAAACAGAATATGCGTCTTTGGTGGATGGCTAACCATCTCTGCCACCCTACTGGAGAGCCTAAAACCAATCTGACTTGTTCTCATATACATGAGAATCCCCAGCCAAAGAAGACAGAAAGAATAAATGTTAACCAAATTCTTTCCATCTCTGCTAGTTCACACCTCCTGCAAGTTAATTAAAATAGTTAAAGAGAACCCAAAGAGCAAGTGTAAATGCTGTTTGCTAGAATCCATACAAATGGACACTGATTGGAACAGAAGGTGATAGCCAACAACTTGTCTTTCTGCCACAGGCCACAAAAAAAGTATGTAGATCTATGTTATATAACGGAGTAGCCCATTTCTGATAGTAAGTCCGCAGGCTGCAGGGATAAGGCACCCCATCACCTAAAGCCCCATTACCATAAAGTATGAGTCCGTACCCTGCTTCTCTGTGACTACATAAATAGGTTTGGTGTCCATCTTTTTTTAATTAAAGATGATCTGCTGTTTATGTGTCTCACATACTTGAAGTTTCCAGGAGGCTGGGGGCTGACAAAATGTGTGATTGAGTGAACGGTGGAAGGCTCGGGGGGGGGGGGGGGGGAGGTCATCTCTTTCTGCTGTGTCATTTTGCCCTGGGAGTTCCAGCAGAGTTAGGAGTGTCAGTGTGGTGGTTGCTTTTGACATGAACCCTACGCTGCTCACTTCTGACTGTGGATTCGGATCTGCTGGGTGAGGACTTTTGCATTTTGCATGCGATAGAGCCGAATAGGAATGATGCAAAGGACAATAAACCTATGATCCGGCACAAGGAACATCAACTGTTATTATAGAATTCCATTGTGAATAGGAAAATGAAATTCAGCTTATTGGGAGGCTGCTGTAGACCCCAGATTCACATATCCATCGATGGGGAATTCTGTTGTTTTCCCTTCCCATGTTCCTGCACCTTCCAGTTGCTTTGTCAGGGGCTTAATCATTGCCTCCTAACGCAGGCAGAGGAGTTAGCATTTCCCATCTTTCTTGCTGTTTTAACTTGTTCCTTGTCAAGGGAGCAGGGAACACTCACTTGACTAATGAAAATTTGGTATCTATGGAAGCATTTTTCTGGCACCTTGTTTTCTTTTTATTTGTTGTTTTTGCTGCTGCTTTTGTTGTTTTTCACCAGAGTTGGCACATTGAAGAGGCAATGTGGACTTTCTTCCACCCACACCTGTTGCGGTGGTCCTTCTCTCTTTCCTGCTCCCCAGCAGAAGGCCCATCTGGTGTGACCCTGTCTTCTCTGCAAGAGGCTGAAGGCTTCCGGTCCCCAACGCAGTTGAAATCTGCTGGAAACCCCATATGTGAAGAGGCTATGATCTTCCACTTTTAGGTGAGTAAACTCAGGTTCTCTTTTTGCTCTAATCTTCCCACAGTGACTTACAAAGTCTAAGAATGAGCACGTGTTAATAGGATGCCCCTACTGTGACCTCATACTCAGCCACTTTCTCCAGTCCTGCTTTCCCAAGAAGCCCTGTATTTTTGGGACCACTGGGCCATCACTCATGAAGCTAATGTATTGATCCCAGTAGCTCTTTGGGTCTGTTTCCTACTAGAGCCTGATGGAAGGAATGATGAGAGGTTGGAATCTCTACCCATCAACACAGGCAGATGAGTTAAATAAAAGGTTCAAAAAATAATCCAGTTAAATCCTACTGTACACTCCCAAATCCCAAAATATAATCAATTATGTAGAAACTATATCAGCTCAAGACACTTTTCTACCCCTTTGTTTTACCAAATAATTAAACCCATATCATTTGTCATTCATATACTTCAGAGGAAGCAGGAAAACAATAGGAGAATTGCAAGATCTATTACCTAGGGTTTCTGGATGTCAGTTCTAATGTTTAGTGACTAGTTAGGATGTGACATTTGTCTTAAGTAGAGCAACTCATCCTTCTGCCTCCCTTCGAGGCAATACATCATCCCTCCACCACTTTTCACATCATGGGGTGTCCTCAAGCATGAATGTCCTTGGGCAAAATTAAAAGGTGAATTCTCTAGGGGCACCTGGGTGGCTTAGTCAGTTAAGTGTCTGCCTTGGGTTCAGGTCATGATCTCAGGATCCTGGGATCAAGCCCCACATCGGGCTCCCTGCTCAGCAGGGAGCCTGCTTCTCCCTCTGCCTGCCACTCCCCCTGCTCATTCTCTCTCTGTGTCAAATAAATAAATAAAATCTTAAAAACAAGAGAGAGAAAATAATAAAAAAAATAAAAGGTGAATTCTTGGCTGAGGTCATGGGAGGAGGAGGGAGATGGTAGACTAAAAAATACTACATCCATTTTTTCCATATTCAGAGAAAAATCTCATTATGGATGAGTCCCTTAATTGAGTATCAGGGAAGAGAATGACTGATTCTGTTTCTCTATTCTAGGGGGGGAACATACAGAAGCAGAACACTTGTAAATAAAAAACCAGGTGTTCAGAACACACCAGCTGTATTAGATACTGCAGGTGCCTTTTTGCCTGCCCCTTTTATTCCAGCTTTTGCTGTGGCAAACAGCTAGGCATAGATGCAGCCTCATGGCTTGGCTGCAAATGGGACTTCTGGGCATCTGCTGGAACCTTCTCAGCCATTCTCATGCACATGTACACCTGGGAGTATGAGCTATGCTGGATCAATAGAAATCCTTGGATAAACACTGCCCTCTTACCAGCAGACTTTTAAAGAGTACTTTTAAAGAGTACCTTGTTTACTAATAATAAATATTGAGATGCTCTGATTGTCATGACTACCTATAAACCATTAGCATAAAATTACCTGTGTGTCATAGCAATCAGAAAATGTCTAACCTTCTAGAATGGAAACTGCTGCTCTCCCCTTGTCACAGAGATTGGCTCGAGGACTGTTGTGTAGTGGAGGCTTCAGTCAGGGCATGGTCTTCTCCTCCAATTCCCATCCCCCTCACCTCATTGTCCCAGGTCCCAGGCCACAGCATTTGGTTGGGAGATGAACACATTTAACTTATTAGTCTACTCAGGCTGGAGTTCAGCATTTTGTTAGATGGCTGTGGAAAGCAACTTTTTCTTTTTCCTTTTGGAACAAACAAAATAGCATGCATCCCTGCAAGCTACCAGCAGCCTTCTATGTTCATGAGGCAAGCTGGCCTCAAGTCAACACTATAGAGAACAAAGTAGGGACATGGAAAAGCACTGGATGCTCAGTGATATCACTGAGCCATTGGATCAGTTCCTGTCTGATGCACCCATACTCTAAATTTTTCAGTTGTAAAAACAATAAGCTCCTATTTCTATTTAAGACAGTATGGGTTTTCCATAACTTTCATACATACATATTCTAACTAATGTATTTAATTTAAAAATCACGGCATTTTGCAAGTTTTAAAAGTCTTTTGACCAAACATGGTTATAATAAAAATAAGACAATTTTAATTATCAGGAAAATAAATTTATGCTTACATTTTATTTCAAGATTATCAGATAAATGAAGTTTTATTGGATAAGACATGAGAACATCAGAACTTGTTTTTTTAACCATAGATTATCATTCATCACTAAGTGTTTCAAGAAGGTTCATGAATTCTCAAGCATTATGAAAACTTTACTTTTTAAAAATGATGCATATATTTGCATAAAAGTCTTCTCGTTATTGTTGCTATTTTTGCCAGCCCCAAAATATCAGTGCCACCCATTCCCCTTGCTACTGGAACCACAGCGCAGTCTGCAATATTTTTCTCTGCTATCTCGAGTTTTAACCAGAACACTGACTGAAGGCAGTTGAATAAAAAAACTTGGAGTTTTACCTAGTTGACCTTCACCAAGCCAGTGCTTTGGGATGTCAAACAACTCCTTCAAACTCATGTTTTCTCTCCTGGATTTCATATAACCAACAATTTATAGTACTAAGCCTGAAAGAAAAATCCTATAACCTTAAGAATTTATGTCCTAAGTTTTATGGATAAAAATAGGCATAACAACAAACGAAATTTATGTTTCTTCAGAAGGTAGCAAGAATGGGGTCAGTACAGAAATACCCTCAGGAGTCCTGACACCAGCTTTCCCCATTATCTTACTCATGCTTTTATTGCCTTTTTTTCCCCTTAAATATGGAATGTATTTGCAGGCACTGCACACTCTGTAGAGAAATAAAGAAAGTAACAAAAATTCCTGCTGTGACATGAAAAGCATGAAATACGCTGTCCGCTAGAGCAGCGTAACCAGCCCTTGCTGGAACAAGATCACCATGGGCTCTGAAGAATAGGAATTAAGATAGAGGAGTGAAATGGTGGGGGTAGAGGGTGGGAGGGAGACAGTAGAAGGGGCAAGACGAGAAAAAAAGGGAGAAAACAGGTGTAGGTGAGTGAAGGGAGACAGGGAGAGGAAGGAACAGACTAGAAGAGAGAATATGTTTAGTGGGACAAACTTTAAATCACAAAAGCATTCAAGTAGCTGCCTATAAGCCAGAAAGAGACTATATGGTGAGGATTTGCTTCCATGCAGGACAAATGTCACCATGATGTGTTACTAAACCAGAGGGTTCGATCCATTTTCTGTCACTGTTTTGCTGAGAAAACTTCAGGGGTTCCACATGGCTTCTGACTCCAACAGCAGACACTGAAGATGTTTCATAATATGTCTCCATTCTTCCAAATGCAATTGGATATCCCTTTACTTCCCACTGTGAAGCTCTAGTCCCACACATGTTTCCTTCCTACAAATCCCAGAGAGTCATTTGTACCACCTTACCTTTGGCCACACTGCTGCCTCTCTCTGGATTACCCTTCTCATTCTTCACACACATCTCCATGGAAATCCTACCCAACCAAGAGGATACCCTACCATTCCACCTCCTCCCAGAAGTCTTCCTTAAACACTCCAGCCTCAACCTATCTCTCCCTTCTCTGAAACCTGGCTAAACTCAGTCTGGATCATTCTCTTTCTAAAACAAGTTGGGGGCTGAATGAACTAAATAAAAAAATTCATGTCCCTTCTTAATCACTCCTGACCTTACTTTATTGATTATTTCATTCATAAAGCTTTCTCCTTTCATATACATTGCACACTCTAGACAAATAAGAACATAGTAGAGCCAACATCAGAAAAGAGACTTAGTACTGGGAATCTCTACCTTTAATGGGATAATATTTCTTAGTATAAATAGAAAGAAAAGAGTGTTCAATATGAAAAATTCCTTTTTGTCTAAACATGGTTGTGGAATTCAGATTCTAATAAATTCAGTGTTTTAAAGAAACATCTTCAGCTTCAACTTTTAAGAGACAGGAAGCAATTTCTGATAATCAAAGAAGGTATCTATTCTATAGCATTCCTCCTGGAAGGAGGGACAACTCCTGGTCTGACAAAAAGAGATGCACTGCCTGCAGAGCCATGTGGAGCCAGAAATTGAGTCAATATCACATGAGAGCTATCCCACACTGATGTGGCACTCCTTTGTGTTATGCTGGGGTTTTTTTAAGGTTGCAAAATGGGCATTTTTATTTAAATTCAATTAACTAACATATAGTACATCATTAGTTTTTGATGTAGTGTTCAATAATTCATTAGTTGCGTATAACATTCAGTGCTCATCAGATCACATGCTCTCCTTAATGCCCATGGTTACCCCATCCCCCCACCCACCTCCCCTCCAGCAACCCTCAGTTTGTTTCCCGGAGTCCAGAGTCTCTCATGGTTTGTCTCCCTCTCTGATTTCTTCCCATCCAGTTTTCCCTCCCTTCCCCTGTGGTCCTCTGAGCTATTCCTTATATTCTACATATGAGTGAAACCATATGACAATTGTCTTTCTCTGACTTATTTCACTTAGCATAATACCCTCCAGTTCCATCCATGTAGATGCAAATGGTAGGTATTTATCCTTTCTGATGGCTGAGTAATATTCCATTGTATGTATGGACCGCATCTTCCTAATCCATTCATCTGTTGAAGGACATCTCGGCTGTTTTTAAATGCTGTTTGAAGATCCACATTCCTTGAGACTAACTAGTACCAGAAAATCCACTTACAGTAAACTTATGTAACAGGGGCCATGTTTTCACAATAAAAGAAAAAAAAGCAAAACTTTATTTTTAAATTTTTGAAAGTAAGGTTATTTTATTTTTGATTTAACCACATTAGACAAAATTACAAATAGACTCTAGTTGTTAGAAGAGGCACTGAATAAATTAAGCATTGACGAGGAGACAACTTACTTTTTTGACAAAACTGATTGTACAATATATTGTCTTAGTCCATTTGTGCTGTTATAGCAAAATACCACAGACTGGGTGGCTTATAAACAACATAAATCTATTTCTCACAGTTCTTGAGGTTGGAAATCTAAGATTGGGGTGTCAGCATAGTCAGGTGAGGGCCCTCTTCTGGGTCACAGACTTGTACCTCACATGGGGAAAGGGGCAAGGGAGCTCTGTGCACTTCTCTTTTCTAAGGGCACTAATCCCATTCAAAGATTTTTCATCTTTTGTAGGATTAGAAATTTCACTTTATGATTGTATTACCAGATATTAAGCAGCAATAATTTTTTATCAAAAAAACACTGACCTGGGATGCCTGGCTGTCTCAGTCAGTAGAGCATGCAACTCTTGATCTCAGGGTCATGAGTTCAAGCCCCATGTTGGGCATGGAGCCTACTTTAAAAATAAAATAAATAAATAAAATAAAATCAGATGTTGTTTAAAAAACAAAACAAAACACTGACCTGTTGGGCCTGCATAGTTGACAGTGATAGGTAGAAGGGAATAATATGGGAATTTTTTGACATATGGCTCTTGTTTTCCCACAGAGCTAAGTAATGTCAGGATCTCAGAAAATAAACACTAAGACCAACAACATATATTCTCCTCCAGTGCCACTCAAAGTAAGATTCGAGAATGACCCCATCTACAAATTATTTGTGTCTAGTCTGCAAAAAGATAAAAACAAAAATTGAGAGTAAGTAAGGTAAGTAACTTTTATAACAATTTGGCACTATTGGGACATTCGAGTGTATGGTCAGTGAATTCAACTCATTGAGTGAGATATAGGTTGTTTGGGAGGGTGTTGAACTTGTGCATTGAGCCAACATGCCACAAGCTGTGTATTATGTATGTGCATGTGTTGGTCTGTGATGGATTGAGACTTTTAAAAATTGGTACTTCACTACAAACACTTTGAGAAACACTGCTCTATTTTATTCCATAGAGAACCCACTAGTTCAGAAAACCATAACCCCTACACATTTACCAATATACATCCGATGGCAAATCAATCTTTCCATGAAGGACTCCTGGTCTGTCCTCTTTTCTTTAATTAAGTGATTAACCCCTTGTTCTTTATCTTTTTTTCCTTCTCATTCCATTTTATATCTCTAGTTACATTTCACCATTATAACTTTCTGAGAGGAGTGGCCTCATAATAGAATTCCTGACTTACTGAATAGTGAGTCTCTGTTGCTGGAAGTATTCTAACAGAAACAGAGCAATCATGGGGGGTGATTTTGTAAAGGGGAAATCATGTATCAGATAAATTTTAGAATTGTAAAGTTCTTCTGAGTCAGAGATTCTGCAACTGAATACCACCACTCTATGACAAAAACAGTTATTTACCAGATTTCTGACCTTAGAAAGGAATGAAGAAGGAAAAAAATGCCAATTGTGTGAGCTGTCCTTTGGTGATATGTGTAGGGCTGATGGTCCATGACATTCTATAAATAGGGTCCCCACTATTTCTGAATTTTAAATTAAGTAGCCATACATTTCCAATTTCTTCATGTTCTAAGCTATGATAAAAGTTTGAAGGGAGGGGTGCCTGGGTGGCTCAGTCGTTAAGCGTCTGCCTTCGGCTCAGGTCATGATTCCAGGTCCTGGGATCGAGCCCCGCATCGGGCTCCCTGCTCCGCAGGAGGTCTGCTTCTCCTTCTCCCACTCCCCCTGCTTGTGTTCCCTCTCTCGCTGTGTCTCTCTCTCTGTCAAATAAATAAATAAAATCTTAAAAAAAAAAAAAGTTTGAAGGGAACAAAAAGTGAAAAATATCATTCCTTGAGGAAAAAAAGCTTGCTCTAGAGCTATATGGAAATATAGTCAAAGTAAATATTTTGTAAAATGACGAATTGTATATTTTAATCCCTTTGGACTTTCAATGCCAAGCAAATATTTAATTAAGAAATATCCAGTTAAAATATCTATCAAAAGCCTCATGCTTTTCTAGTCCTGCCTGCCAGATGTTAGCCCTCAGGCCTTCATCTTATTCTATAAGTGTCTTTGTGATTCCTCTAGGTAGACTCCTGTTAAGCAAAAAATAAAACACCTGTCTCTCAGGAAACCTTTGAAAAAAGGGTTGGTTTCCTGGTGTTCTTGATAGTTTGTTTATATAGTGTTACGATGGAGTCCAAAGCTCATCTGGTTGATTGCACTAAGCACTAATCAATGCTTAGATACTCTTCACAACATCCCCAACCAAGTGGGGACTCTTCACTATCTCCCAAAACAGCCCATCAGTGTACAACTGGGGCTATTCATATGTTTTCCTTACATTGAATTAATATCTGCCTCTCTGTAACCTCTACCCATTGATTCCAAACAAAATATTTAACAATTTTAAGATGAATGAAAATATGTCCACACAGTCTGCTTTTCCAAGCTAATTCCCATTATTTAGGTATATGATTTTGGCCCCTGTCATATTCCAGTTTCTTTTTTCTCTATTATGAGTTCCCACACACTGATACAGTCCTTCAGGTGTGAACTGACCAGCTCTCAATGGAATAGGAATTCCCCCTTATTTGGGACTTTAGAGCTGCATCTGACACCTCTGATGAGCATTTTCAGATAATTTTGGCTTTGCCTGTCTTGTCAGTTTCCAGGCACTTATTCCAGTGTTTTGTGGGCTCATGACCAAGTTCAGCACCTTGTTCAGTATGCATCTCTTGCTTTTCTCCCCATGGCTTGCTGTGATATGGAGGCTTAAAAATGATGCAGACCTGCTTGATGCCCACCTACATAATAACCACAGGACTAACATTTGACCAACATGAGATCTGAACTAGCGGTTGAATTCTCCCACTTCCTCCCCCAAGATGGACCAGCCTAAGTAGCTCTCTGTTGTCCATATGGCCTATAGGAAGACATCCCATGAGATACCATGAGGTGGAGCTTTCAGTCCCTCTTATTATCAAGCAGTGACCAGATTTGTAGAGCACCCTACATATTAAATTTCCATCCTTCCCAGCCTCACTCCTTATTCCTGTCATCCCCACTTTCCTGACAAAATAGTGGTACATAAGCTTTTGTGTTAGCCTCTGCTTTCTGGGGTACCTAAGCTAAAACAATATTTATATAAGTTCAGGCTAAGCCTCATGTGCTTTCTTGTCAACCTTATCACAATACTAGCTCATATTGAAAATTAATTAATCTAAAACTCTGAAATCTGTTTCTTTGTTACAACAACATTAATCATAACTAGCACTGGTACACATAGTGTTTGTTTTGTGCTAAGTTATTATAGGTATTGTATAGATACTAATTCATATATCCTCCCAAAACCTAAGAGACAATTACTTTTATGATCTCCAATTTGCAGGTGAGGTAACTGAGGCATAGAGAAGTTAAGTAACTTTTCCAAGGTCACACAGATATAAATGGCAGAGCAGGGATCTGCACTAGGCAGAGTCCCAGAGTCTGTGCTCTATTTATGTCTTTAGCTGCATTTCCCCTGATAGATCTTTAAAACCAAGCTGGGACTTTCTATTTATTTCTCTTCAATTTTATCTTGTTAGATTTCAGTTTATCATTTAACTCAATCAAGAATTTTCAGATACTTATTTATCACAGTCTCTTTTAAATATCCTCCCAGTTTCTTATCCCAGTGAAACTTGACTGGTCTTCCATTAATATATTTTGCTGAATGATTAATAAAATGATAATTCAGGCAAGAATGAGAGCACCGTCCTGTGGCAGATAACCAAAAACTTATTTTCAAGTTAACTTATCTTGGTTAACCAATAACAAATTTCACATAACTATAATGTAGTCCCTACAAGGAGAGCAAGAAAGCTATCATCAGTCACCTCATTAACAGCCAGACACACTAGAAGTATTCTCTGAATGTATTGCTCTAAAAACCCTACCAAGACAGGAACTTGGTTTAGTGGAGCACATTTCATTTTTGCTGAATCCATTCTAAGTGATCACCTTATTTCTTGATTCATCTGTTTGATATTTTATTCCATAGTTTTGTTTTGAAGGAGAGTAGGAAAACTCCGTTTTCCCTGCTGTGTTTCTCCTTTTCCCTCACACTTCTAAAATACTTGCAACACTTCTGACACTACCTGTGTGGGGGTTTCCCACACCAAGCAATTCTCTGTGACACCAGCTTCGTGTCCCACATTCAACTCAATTCTGACACTATCTACCTGGAGATAGCATTAGATTTCACAGGTTAAGCACTTAGTCCCATGAGATGACTATCCACTTCAGATGCCAATCACAGGTAGTAGGTCCCCAGGTAGCCCACAACTTCTGTCTGACTTAGATACAAACCAAAGATTCCCATGACCTCCTTTCCCTTGGATTCCATTAATTTGTTAGAGCAACTCATAGAATTCAGGGAAACATTTCCTTGCATTTATCAGTTTATTAAAGGATATAGATGAATAGCCAGATGAAGACATAACATAGAGCAAGGTCCAAGTAGAATTGGAGTACATCACCTCCAGATTCATGGATGTGTTCACCAACATGTAATCTCTCCAAACCCCATATTTTTGGGATATTAATGGAGGTTTTGTCATGTAGGCATAATTGATCCTTAACTCCATTTTCCGCCCTTTTCCCTTCTCAAGAGAATGGGAGACAGGGATGAAAATTCCAGGCTTCTAATAATAATCATGGCTTGGTCTTTCTGGTGACCAGACCCCATTCAAAAGCCACCCAGAAGCCCACCATAACCACCTCATTAAAACAAAAGACACTCTTGTCATCCAGGAAATACAAGAGTTCAGGAGCCGTGTGTCAGGACCTGGGTTCAAAGACCAAATAGTAAAACAAAAGATGCCCTTAGTGCTCTTATGACTTAGGAAATGACAAGGGTTTTAGGAGCTCTATGCCTGGAGCCAGTGGCAGAGACCAGTACAGATTTTTTCTATTATTTCGTAAGAGGGATTTCAAGTTCACCAAACAGAAATATCTTCTTTCTTCTACAAATAATGATAATCTATTTCTTCCTTTCCAGTCTGCTATGTTTTGAATGTTTGCGTCCCCCTAAAATTCATATGTTGAAATCCTAACCCTTGAAGATGACGATATTAGTAGGTGGGGCCTTTGGGAGGTGTTTAAGTCATGAGGGTGGAAACCTCATGAATATGAATAGTGCCTTACAAAAGAGGCTTCAGAGAGGTCTCTAGCCCTTTCCACCATGTAAAGATACAGAGAAAAGAAGCCTGCAATGAACCACCTGATCATACCGGCACTCTGATCTCAGATTTCCAGCCCCCAGAACTGTGAGTAATAAATTTCTGCTATTTATAAGCCACCCAGTCTGTGGTGTTTTGTTGTAGCAGCCCAAATGGACTCTGGTCCATAGGGTTCCTTATAGGGCACAGAAAATTCTTCTTACTACCAAGTTATTTCTGTCATTTCTTGAGATCAGAAGACTTCAATTTAATTAGGGCAGAAGAATATTCAATAGAAATCCTCCCTTTCCAGGCCTTCACAGTTTTGTTTCACAGAATTGGTCGTGGCCTTTTTATCTTTCTTCAGAATGTAAGTCAAGTAGAACTCATAAACTTTTGTTTCATCTTCAGACCTCTAACATCACATTTACGACTAGTTGGAATTCTTTTCATTCTGATTCTCTTAAGTACTTTTACATTTCATTAAGAAACTTGACTATCACTAAGATTCTTTCTTATTCAGCTGTGACCAACCACAGGAAAATAGCCTGAGACATAATCATCTTCTCAGGAACATTCTCTTCACCCTCCTTGGGAGAAAAGCCATCCATTTCCATGGTATTTTAGAAATTTTTTTTTTCTTTTATTTCTTTATCATTAAAATTCTCTTCTATTTTATAATTTATTTATAACTCACATTCCATTTTAAAATAAATTCCTTATGTTTATTACCCAAGTACAGATTTTCAAATACATACTCAGCCTGAGGCTGCCATGTATATCCAAATAGAATCACCTCCCACCTCCAAGAGGCAGATACAAAAGCAGTGCCAATATGAGGCAGACACAGAACAAAACGTAATACCCCACGGGTGTTAAGATTTTTGTGACTTATTTCCATTTCCATTCCTGAGGTGGTAATAAGAACCATGAGTCAGACAAGTTATTTTCTAATGCAGTAGTTCTTTATCCTAAACTATGATCTGCTGTGAAGTGCTGTTCACCTTGCCTCTCCTATGAAATAGAAGGATTACGTTTGGGTCTTTTTGTTGTGGTGGTGGTATTTTGTTTTCTGAGAATGAGCAGGTGATGCATAGGTCATGCCCTGGAGAGATTCCTTCTTGAAGCTTTTGCTACCAAACCAGAGAATACATCAAACCATGTGCAGGAAAATTAAAGGCCAGGCTGATTTGGGAAGGGCAAGACAAAGGTCAGCTCTTTCTATTGGTGCAGAAAGCCATTTGCTGTTGGAGGCATCATGGGTAAAAATGAGAGATAAGGAGTTAATTCTGTTGAAAAATTCCTTTTTATTATTCTTATGTTCAGTTAACCAGCATATAGTACATCATCAGTTTTTTGTTGAAAAATTTCTACCTCTTGTGGAAATCGATAACAGCAATGATTAAGAGCTCAACGAATACTAAAAATTATTTTTATTATAATTTCCTACCATCAACAGGAAATATTCTGTTTTTCTTTTTTAAACATTCAGAGCCAGTCCTAGATAAGGTCATGAAATAAAGTTTATCTTTAGTGCTTGTTAGCACTTTGTCCTATTCAGGGCCACCACTTGGGCCCTGTTCTTCTCCATTATGATCCGTGTTTCAAATTCCTCACTATATGCCAGCTGGAGAGGAACAACTGCTGATCTAAAAGCCTAGTTACATACTTCCCAAAGATGTTTGGACTCTGAAGCACATTTGGGAAAATCCCTGGCCTTGGGCAAGTGTTAAACTACCTGGGAATTGGGGGTAGAAGGGTGTTGAGCATGTTCAGTAATGACCGTCTCTCTACCTAAGTGAGATGCAATGAGCAAGACCTACTCTTCCATCAGATTACATAACTCTGAGGTTGATGGGGTGCGGCTGGCTCAGTGAGGTGGTCTCTGTAATATATCTTGGTCAGCTTCATTCTAGGCTCCAATCTTCAGTCTCCTGATCAAACTTTTCCAGGGGAAGCACCTAGAAATCCAAATTTTAAACGATCTTATCAGGCAAGTTGGAAAACCCTGCATTAGAGGATACTGCCTCTTGCTTTGGCAGTATGGAAAGAGATGCCAGACAGCTACTAAGGCCCAAGGTCTCAGAACTAATACATGGTAGGGCTGGGATTTGAACCAAGGGCATACTCTATGTTGAGAGGCAGCCTGAGCCAACTATTACCTCTGACCTTTGCAATCCCCTTGATTCCTTCATTTTAGGAAACAGAGCATAAGCATTGAATAAAAGATCCTTCCTGATCTGAAATTCTTTTCTTTCTGAGGGTGTGATACTCGTCACTATGACAAGCCCCAAAGACACAGCCCTCCCTGACCTATGCCAAGCCTAACTGATATTGCAAACTCACCAATCACAAATGTTACATTTAGGACATCAAGACCAAACCCTTCTCTTTGTTGTTTGCCACTGCTCTGTGAACGGAGCTGGAGAACAGATAGTACATTATAGGCTCTACAGTGGAATGGACCTGGGTTTAAATCTTGTCTCTGCCACTTGCTAGCATCCTACTCCCAGCATTTGTTTCCTCATCTATAAAATGGAAGTACTTGCACACAGCTATTCTGTTGCATTATTGTATGCCCAGCACACAGGAGGAATTCAGCAGTGTTTCCCCTGCACATGAGACCTAGATTAGAGAAAAAGCAAGAAATGTGTTGTGGAACTTGGTAACACATGGGGTCATGGGAAAAGTAAGGACAGCATGTAGATGAATACCCTGTCTTCACAGAAATTAAACCATCCTTTCTCCCCTAATGCAGATCTGCACTATTTACAGGTGTCTGGGTCTATTTTCTGTGCAGAGAGCCACCAAGCCCAGAATAAACAGAGGCACCCAGTGTCATTTTCCTAACCCATATTTGTAGACAGGGAGATCATAAAAGAGCTAATGACAGCTTTCAAGATCTTTCATGCAATTGTACCCTAGATGACATCAGATGCCAAGCTGAAAACTTTGAAGGATAATTAAGCCTCTAGACTTGGCAACCAGAGTCCAAGCCCTGTGCTTCTGTTATTTGGCCTCCCCTCCTTCCCACCAAGAGGCAGAGCAGAGGCAAGTGTCACTCAGAGTTCTTATTTTCCTGGAGCTACCTGATACACATAGTTTACTTTTAACCTGAGTACTAGGAGACAGGGATGAGGAGATATAACAACACATAGCCTTTGATGGAGCAATTTCACTTCTGCGGATCCTAGAGTAATGGTTCTCAAAGTGTGATTCCCAGGACCAGTCACTTTAGCACCACCTGGGCACTTGTTAGGAAAGTAATTTCTTAGATCACACACCAGACCTACTGAATCAGAAACTCAGGGAATGGGGCCCAGCAATCGGTTTTTACAAGCCATCCAGGTGATCCTATACATGTTATAGTTAGAGAACTACTGTTCTAGACATAGCCTTGTTCCTATCTGAGAAAACATGTGTACAAAGTATTTTACAGTGTTGTTTATAATTGCAAAGTAAAAGGAAAAAAAGGAAATACCCTAAAGGTCCATCAAAGGGAATGCAGTAAATAATCAGGGGACATCTATGCAATAGAATACTATGCAGATGGAACGCCTGGGTGGCTCAGTTGGTTAAGTGGCTGCCTTCGGCTCAGGTCATGATTCCCAGGGTCCTGGGATCGAGTCCCACATCAGGCTCCTTGCTCAGCAGGGAATCTGCTTCTCCCTCTGCCTGCCACTCCCCCTGCTTGTACTCTTTCCCTCTCTCTCTCTCCAATCAATAAAATCTCAACAACAACAACAAAAAGAATACTATGCAGACATTAAAAAGAACAAAGCAGCTTTATATGTTCTGATATTAAGATCTCTAGAATAAACACTTAAATGAAAAAAAGCAAATTGCAGAACAATGTGTATAGTGTCCTACCATTTGTGTTTAAATATTTATATATTGAATATATTAATATAGTTAGATATTAAATATATATTTAGAAATTGATATTTAGATATATAGTATCTAAAGCAAGTTTTGTACCATGGACTAGAAACTTGTAGAAGTTCTAGATACCAGAACTCTAGGTTCTGAAGGACCCTGAGATCCACACACCATGGGAAGAAAATGAAATGAAATGATTATCTAATGTCTTTGAATTGATCGATAAACTCTTAACACCATGCACCTTATTACTTTGCACTGCCTCTCTGCAGCAAACAAGGTGGCCTAGAAGACTCAGCCATGTCCTAATATCAGATAGGATATAAAGGACCAGGGTCCTTTGCTCATTACAAGTTCAGTAAAAGACAATGTGAGAATGGCCACACACATGCACACAGCTTCACACATACACACAATAAAGCCTCCCATCACCTTAGGCTCCTTTAATTAAATGTAAAAGCATTGGAAATGTTTAGCTGCAGAAAGGAGACTTACAGAGATGTGACAGTTGGCTTTAAGTATCTGAAAGGAAGATGGATTAGACAGATCTATGTTGAGACTCAGAGGATAGAATTGGGATCATAAACTTTTAAAAAGTTAAAAGAACACAGATTCCAAATCAATATAAAAATGTTTCTAACTGTGAGAAAAGAATTTTAAAATAGACCTGGATGCCTCATCTAGTAGTGAGTTCCTTGTCACTAGATGTGTTCAAGCAAAAGCTGGGGGTTTTTTATTTTTCATTTTTTTAAAATTTTATTTCATTATGTTATGTTAGTCACCATACAATACATAATTAGATTTTGATGTGGTGATCCACGATTCATTGTTTTCATATAACACCCAGTGCTCCATGCAGTATGTGCCCTCCTTAATACCCATCACCGGGCTAACACATCCCCCCACCCCACCCCCTCTAAAACCCTCAGTTTGTTTCTCAGAGTCCATAGTCTCTCATGGTTCATCTCTCCCTCCGATTTCCCCCCCTTCATTTTTCCCTTCCTTCTCCTAATGTCCTCCACTCTATTCCTTATGTTCCACAAATAAGTGAAACCATATGATAATTGATTTTCTCTGCTTGACTTATTTCACTTAGCATAATCTCCTCCAGTCCCATCCATGTTGATGTGAAAGTTGGGTACTCATCCTTTCTGATGGCTGAGTAGTATGCCAATGTATATATGGACCACATCTTCTTTATCCATTCATCTGTTGAAGGGCATCTCGGCTCTTTCCACATTTTGGCTATTGCGGACATTGTACTATGAACATTGAGGTGCATATGGCCCTTCTTTTCACTACATCTGTGTCTTTGGGGTAAATACCCGGGAGTGCAATTGCTGGGTCATAGGGTACCTCTATACTTAATTTTTTGAGGCACCTCCACACTGTTTTCCAAAGTGGCTGTACCAACTTGCATTCCCACCAACAGTGTAAGAGGGTTCCCTTTTCTCCACAACCTCTCCAATATTTGTTGTTTCTTTCCCTGTCCATTTTTGCCATTCTAACTGCTGTAAGGTGGGATCTCAGTGTGGTTTTGATTTGAATTTCCATGATGGCTAATAATGATGAACATTTTTCATGTGTCTGTTAGCCATTTATATGTCTTCTTCAGAGAAGTGTCTGTTCATCTCTTCTGCCCATTTTTTGACTTGATTATTTGTTTTTTGGGTGTTGAGTTTGAGAAGTTCTTTATAGATCTTGGATACCAGCCCTTTATCGGTAGTGTCATTTGCAAATATCTTCTTCCATTCTGTGGGTTGCCTCTTTGTTTTGTTGACTGTTTCCTTTGCTATGCAGAAGCTTTTTATCTTGATGAAGTCCCAAAAGTTCATTTTTGCTTTTGTTTCACTAGCTTTTGGAGATATATCTTGAAAGAAGTTGCTGTGGCTGATGTCAAAGAGGTTACTGCCTATGTTCTCCTCTAGGATTTTGATGGATTCCTGTCTCACATTGAGGTCTTTCATCCATTTTGAGTTTATCTTTGTGTACGGTGTTAGAGAATGGTCGAGTTTCATTCTTCTGCATGTGGCTGTCCAATTTTCCCAGCACCATTTATTGAGGAGACTGTCTTTTTTCCACTGCATATTTTTTCTTGCTTTGTCAAAGATTATTTGACCATAGAGTTGAGGGTCCATATCTGGGCTCTCTATTCTGTTCCTTTGGTCTGTATGTCTGTTTTTGTGCCAGTACCATGCTGTCTTGGTGATCACTGCTTTGTAATATAGCTTGAAATCGGGAAACGTGATGCCCCCAGCTTTGTGAACATTTCTTTTTGAACATTTCCTTGGTGATACGGGGTCTTTTCTGATTCCATACAAATTTTAGGATTGTTTGTTCCAGCACTTTGAAAAATGTCATTGGATTTTTTATTGGGATGACATTGAAGGTATAGATTGCTCTGGGTAGCATAGACATTTTAACAATGTTTATTCTTCTGATCCATGAGCATGGAATGTTTTTCCATCTTTTTGTGTCTTCTTCAATTTCTTTCATGAGTGTTCTGTAGTTCTGAGAGTATAGATCCTTTACCTCTTTGGTTAGGTTTATTCCGAGGTATCTTATGGTTTTTGGTGCTATTGTAAATGGAATCATTTCTCTAATTTCTCTTTCTACAGTTGCATTGTTAGTGTATAAGAAAGCAACTGATTTCTGTGCATTGATTTTGTATCCTGTCACATTACTGAATTGCTGTATGAGTTCTAGTAATTTGGGGGTGGAGTCTTTGGGCTTTCCACATAAAGTATCATGTTGTCTGCAAAAAGAGAAAGCTTGACTTCTTTGCCAATTTGAATACACTTTATTTCTTTTTGTTGTCTGATTGCTGTTGCTAGGACTTCTAGAACTATGTTGAACAACAGTGGTGAGAGTGGGCACCCTTGACGTGTTCCTGATCTTAAGGGAAAGGCTCTCAGCTTTTCCCCATTGAGGATGATATTTGCTGTGGGTTTTTCATAGATGGATTTTATGAGCTTGAAGAATGTTCCCTCTATCCCTATACTCTGGAGAGTTTTAATCAGGAAAGAATGTTGTATTTTGTCAAATGCTTTTTCTGCATCAATTGAGAGGACCATATGGTTCTTCTCCCTCCTCTTATTAATGTGTTCTATCACACTGATTGATTTGCAAATGTTGAACCACCCTTGCATCCCAGGGATAAATCCCACTTGGTCGTGGTGGATGATCCTTTTAATGGATTGTTGGATCTTATTAGCTAGGATTTTGTTGAGGATTTTGGAATCCATATTCATCAGGGATATCGGTCTGAAATTCTCCTTTTTGATGGGGTCTTTGCCTGGTTTGGGGATTAAGGTAATGCTGGCCTCATAGAATGAGTTTGGAAGTTTTCCTTCTGTTTCTATTTTTTGAAACAGCTTCAGTAGAATAGGTATTATTTCTTCTTTGAATGTTTGGTAGAATTCCCCAGGGAATCCATCAGGCCCCGGACTCTTGTTTTTTGGGAGGTTTCTGATCACTGCTTCAATCTCATTACTGGTTATTGGCCTATTCAGGTTGTCAATTTCTTCCTGTTTCAGTCTTGGCAGCTTATAGGTTTCCAGGAAGGCCTCCATTTCATCCAGATTGCTCAGTTTATTGGCCTATAGTTGTTGTTAATAATTCCTAATAATTGTTTCTATTTCCTTGGTGTTAGACGTGATCTCTCCCCTTTCATTCATAATTTTATTAATTTGGGTCCTTTGTCTTTTCTTTTGGATAAGTCTGGCCAATGGCTTATCGATCTTATTAATTCTTTCAAAGAACCAGCTTCTAGTTTCGTTGATTCAATCTACTGTGTTTCTGGTTTCTAATTCATTGATCTCTGCTCTAATCTTAATTATTTCTTTTCTAATTCATGGCTTAGGCATTGTTTGTTGCTTTTTCTCTAGTTCTTTAAGGTGTAGAGTAGTTGGTGAATTCAGAATTTTTCTATTTTTTGAGTGAGGCTTGGATGGCTATGTATTTCCCCCTTAGGACTGCCTTTGCAGTATCCCATAGGTTTTGGACCAATGTGTTTTCATTCTCATTGGTTTCCATGAATTGTTTAAGTTCTTTGATTTCCTGGTTGACCCAAACATTCTTGAGCAGAGTGATCTTTAGCTTCCAAGTGTTTGAATTTCTTCCAAATTTTTCTTGTGATTGAGTTCCAGTTTTAAAGCATTATGGTCTGAGAATATGCAAGGAATAATCTCAATCTTTTGGTATCAGTTGAGACCTGATTTGTGACTATTATGTGGTCTATTCTGGAGAAAGTTCCATGTGCGCTTGACAAGAATGAGTATTCTGCTGTTTTAGGGTGTAATGTTCTGTAAATATCTATGAGGTCCATCTGGTCCAGTATGTCATTCAAAGCTCTTATTTCTTTGTTGATTTTCTGCTTAGATGATCTGTCCATTGCTGAGAGTGGAGTATTGAGGTCTCCTACAATTAACGTATTGTTATCAATATGACTCTTTATTTTGGTTAACAGTTGGCTTATATAGATGGCTGCTCCCATGTTGGGGGCATAGATATTTATAATTGTTAGATCTTCTTGTTGGATAGACCCTTTAAGAATGATATAGTGTCCTTCTGTGTCTCTAACTACAGTCTTTAGTTTAAAATGTAATTTGTCTGATATAAGAATTGCTACCCCAAGCTGGGGTTTAAAAAAAAAATTAAAGTATTGGAGAGATAATTGGATTATGGAAGTTTCTAGTTTCTTTTGTTTCTGAGATACTTTGATTCTTCTCTATTCTGTGGCTGTGGCCACAAAATCATTGTGTAAGCAGTCAAAATATAAAGCATTTGTTCAGTAGAATGGAAATATCTTATTCTTACTTATTCTGGACAAAACTTTGCTTTCTTCTACTCTGATGGCATCAAAAGTGCATCATCATCAATTCAGCCACACAATGACTTTGACGCTCAGCTTCCCTGAATACCTGGGAAATGTGGCTCTCCGATGAGGGATGATCCTGAGAAATTAATATTCAACTTATAAATTAGAGCCACTGGTCCAATGAGAGCGAGAGCTCTACAGATGCAAGATTTGGGGTGTTTCATTTTGTTCTTTTACATGAAGGGATAATAAGGAGACCATATGAAATGTTCATAAGAGATATATGAGTGAGGTCTTAAAGTGTTTGAAGAACCATCAAATATAATAAGAGCACTCAGGTTGTTCCTAGGGTCAAGCTGGGGCCCAAAGTGAAAATAACAAAAAACAATGAAAGATGAATACACTCGGGGGCCAGAATCTCAGGAGCCATCTTAGGATTCTGCCTGTTGCAACATTTGTATTCCAGAAAGGACTAATATTATAACTGACCACTGGCCACAACTACCAGAGATATCTGCTCTATCCACTTAATGTTATCCTTCTAAAACTTTTACTATGGACTTATATACATACATATGTATGTGTAAAATTTGTGGTGTAGAAAATTACAGTACTGTTTTATAATTATTATACAGTTTTACAGTTTGCTATTTTCACTGGATAATATACTTTGAGGATATTTTTGTGTGTATACATACAGGCCTATTTCATTTCTATAATGCACTGTATTGCTATGCCACAATTTTATATAATTATTTTTCTATCGATGGACATTTCTATTGTTTGCCATCGTTAACTACCATGATCAATATTGCAATGAGCCTCTTTGCAAGTGCCTCCTGGTGTTTTATTATGAATAAGAAGTAGAATGTCTGAGTCTTAAATTATACACATTTTAAATTATAGTAGATACTACAAAATAGAAAGTATTCTTAAATGTAAAATTCTATGTTAAAGGTAAAATTTCTCTCTTAAAAAACAGCTCATTTATGCATCTTTTTTGCTTTTTATTATCATCAAATTCCTCTTCCACTGGAAAATGTGAAAGCATGGCATAGGTGGACCATGGGGCTTGCTGCCTTGCCTAAAGTGCCCAAAATTCTACACATGTTACCAAGGAGCTTCAAGGTCATGATCCTGGAGTCCCGGAATTGAGTCCCATGTCGTGCTTCCTGCTCAGCAGAGTCTGCTTCTCCCTCCGACCTTCCCCTCTCTCATGCTCTCTCTCTCATTCTCTCTCTCAAATAAATAAAATCTTTTTAAAAAATAAAAAAGCAATGCATTAAGTCACTTAATGAACACATTTTCATCGGCACAGAACTAAAAAGAAATTGTTAGCAGAGTGGGTAAAGTTTGATTCAACTGCATTTTTATTTTAAAAAATTCAAGTAAAGTCTGTGTGTGCATAAAATACAATGCAAATTCAATGAGTAGATGGAATTTGCATTACAACTCTGGCCATATATTTGTCTTGTTGAAATGGATGATTTTTTTTATTTTCACAAAAGTATATGTGTTATCTTATAAATAAAATATTTTTGGATACGAGCACTAAAGAGTTCTCAAAGATGAGAAACTGTAGACACTTTTTAGTAGATCAATGGTTTACTTTCAACATTAAACTCAAAGTCCTGCCCAAAGAGTTAAGTAAACTTATCGTCAGAGCTACTGAAAGGATATGTGGCCAGCCAGTAAGGTCAGATGGTGCCTCTTACGCCTTACTGAGGAAGTTCACAGGTGTTAAGCTTAAAGGGAGTCAAGCTTAGAAGGGGTCTATAGTGAGCTGGCTACATGTTGGTCGGGGAGGGAGAACTTATTTAGAAAATAAAGCAGAAAGAAAAGGAAAGTACTTGAAATTGGGCCTCAGATAAGGACCAAGCAGGAAATAAATGAAAAAAAAAAAAAAAAAAAAGATAAGCAGCAAGCCACAATTTGAAGCATGGGCAAAACAAAGAAGTTATTTAATACCACACACCAAACAGCATCCTTATACATAGTCCAGCAGAAACTCCAGGACTGGGTGTGGATTCCTAATGTGACCAAGCTGTAAAACAGACTTGGCCATGTCTTTCCATTTGGGATTGGAAAATAACACAACAGTCTGAGATTAGTGACCCAAAAAGGTAAGTGAAATCAAACTGAAACAAATGGAAAATCTTACAGTTAGGTCAAATGGAAGTGCAGAGTGGGAAAGGCAGTCCATGTGAAACAGCAGGTCAGGTGAAACCAACTTTGATTTTCAGTGCAGACAGACTAGGGCATGAAACTTCACAGGGGTGAAGCCCAATTTATATATTAGATAGAATCAGAGCTGCTCTGACTAAAACAGAGGTGGGAGCCCACTCTACCCAAATTAGAACCCTCCAGTTCCCTCCCACACTTGCCCTCTTATACCCTCCCATAGGACCCCAAGCACCCTGCTTGCAGCTCTATATTCTACTGAACACATTTGAAAATCACTGGGCTGGACTGTTTCTAGGATCTCTTCCAACTGGAAGATTCATAGATCCATGACCTAGATACTCTCAAATTCACACAACTTGAGCAGATTAAAGTTGGCTTTTCAGCATTCAGAGTAAGCTTTATGGGTGTAAGTTGGAAAGGTTGCTCCCCCTTTTCTTTCAAGAGCCTGGGGGAAAAGCTAGTGGCCCAATTTATTCTGACAGATACTTGGAAAAAAGATTGTTTTGCATCCTAGAAAAGTGATTTACGTGGAAGAGCAGTCAGTTATCAGGAATTTCTGACAAAGAGACATTAATATTAACGAAACATGTGACCAAAAGATAACACTCACTTCCTTGATGATAGTGCACAGAGCAAGAGTCAGCAAATTACAGCCTGATGCCTCTTTTTGATAACAGCTTTATTGAGGTATAATTCACATATTCCCATAATTTGCTTAAAGTATACAATTTAATAATTTTAACATATTTAAAGAGTTGTGAAACCATTACAATCCCTCTTAAGACATTTTTGTCATACCAAAAGGAAACCCCTTCCCTTCCAGCAGTCACCCTCAATCCCCTCAGCCTAGGCAACTGTAGGTTATACTTTCCATCTATATAGTTCAGGCTAATGTGGACATTTCATTTAAATGTAATCGTACAATAGAAGATCTCTTGTGACTGGCTCCTTTCACTTAGCATAAGGTTTTCAGGGTCATCCACATTGTAGCATGTGTCAGTATTTCATTCCTTTTCAAGGATGAATATAGTATTCACATTGTATGGATGTACCATATGTTCTTCATCCATTCATTAGTTGATGGACATTCGAGTTGTTTCTGCCTTTTGAAAATGAAGCAAAAGTTTGTGGCTCCATATTGCCCAGTTGTTGTTACTGCTGCCTTGAGAGATCAGATTAGGGAAAGGGGAGCCACCACAAACTAGCAGGATCTCTGTGCTCTCTCCCCAGAGGAGGTTTATGGCAGAGAGGAAAGCAAAAATGACCTCTAACTCCTTTCCTTTCCTCGTCATTGTTTTCAAAAGCCTAAACTCATTTATCAGCATATGCTATGTAACCAAGGAGGAGAGAAGTAAGCAAGAGTCTCTGAGGGAAGTGTGAAAAAGAGGAAGGTAATTCTCCCTGTTTCTAGGGATGATGAGGGCAAAGTAGAGAAAGAGGTTCCAGTTTGAGGGAGCATTGGAGTTCTTTCCTGGCAGTGCCCTGGGCCTCTCAACGAAAACAGTTATCATTCCCCCGAATGTTGGCAGCAAAGAGCAGGGGAAAGCCCTGAGTCAGTAGACAATTCCTTGTGGGGAGCTCCCCGGCAGGGACTAAAGTTTAATTCCCAGTTGACCACAGGGCTATAGTGCCAGAGTTAATACAAATGTTGGTTTAAAATTTCCTTCAAAGCTGAGTTTGTAGACTGAGGTTCATACTCACAACACAAGAGACATAAATGAATCCAGAAGGAGGCTAATTTAATAAATAAAGTTGTGATTAGATACAGAAGACCAGTGCCTCAAGCCTCCCCAGTTGGAGGTAAACAAGAGCAGAAGAAAAGCAAATAAGTAATTCAGACAAGCCCAAAAAGATAGCTGCTCTCTGACACCCAGGTTGACATACGGGAGAATATCAAGAGTAAAGTTTTCAATAACCAAGAGATGCTGAAAGATGAGACCTTTAGTCACCCTGAGCATGCCCTTCATGTTAATTTTCTTTATAATTTGTACTTTCAGCTCCACTAAAGGCTTTTTGCTTAAGTAAAAGACTGTGATATAAAAGCTACATGTTGTGCTGAAAAAAAATATATATATATCCTTGTGACTATAAGTGATTCCTTTGCTTTATTATACTGATGGATCTCTGTAATCATAGCTCTTTCACTCCTGCCAAAACTTATTTCATAGCCAACTTGTACCCATCAAAAACCAAATGTGGGTGGATAAATGTGAATTTGGAAGTAAATTTCAGCAATGTCTTAAGATGTGTTTTTAAAAGAAAATTCCCCACCTGCAAGAGGCAAAGTGAAAACTTCTGTCCTTTGCACCAAAGGGGAGTTTGTTTGTTTGTTTGTTTATGATTTACTTTAACTGAATTTCTAATCTTTCCAACCACATCATCCATGAATCCCCACCATCCTTTTTTTTTTTTTTTAGCCAAAAGGACCTGTTAGCAGTTCCCACTGACATACAAGTCCTCCGTGTCTTTGTGCAAAATGCTCCATTTGTTACATCTGTCTACACAAACCCTCCCTTCTTGGTTGTCCTAGAGCACTTTATAGGTACTTCTGCTTCTGTGCAGATTTTTTTGGATAAAAGTCAAATTCTTATTTTTTAAAATCCACTTAACTGGGGTGCCTGGGTGGCTCAGTTGGTTAAGTGTCCAACTCTCAATCTCAGCTCAGGTCTTTATCTCAGGGTCTTGAGCGCAAGCCCTGTGTTGAGCTCCATGCTGGACATGGAGCATGCTTTAAAAAAAAACCCACTTATCATAATAAAAAATAATAAAAAAAATAATTTAAAAAATCCACTTAAATGAAGACTCAAATATAGGCCCAATTTTATTTATTTTTTTAAGATTTTATTTATTTATTCATGAGACACAGACAGTGAGAGAGAGAGGCAGGCTCCTTGCGGAGCAGGGAGCCCGATGTGGGACTCAATCCTAGGACCCTGGGATCACGACCTGAGCCAAAGGCAGACAGTTAACTGACTGAGCCACCCAGGCGCCCTATAGGCCCAATTTTAGAACAATTTTAAAAACAAACTATTTCTTAAAATGTAGCTTTGATAAAGGAAAAAACCTACAACCAAGAATACTCCACTCAGTAAGGTTATTATTCAGAATAGAAAGGGAGAAAAAGAAGTTCTCAAACAAAATTTAAAGGAGTGTATCACCACTAAATGAGCCTTATAAGAAATGTTAAAGTGAATTCATTAAGTGGAAAGAAAACTAAGAAAAATATGAAAGGAAAAAGTTTCTCACAGGGAAAAGGAAACATATAGTAAAGGTAGTAGATTAAACACTTATCAAGCCAGTATGGAAGTTAAAACAAGAAGGTAGTAATATTGATTATTTCTATAAAAATTAGTTAAGGGATACACAAAATAAAATTATGCAAAACATGATGTCATATACATAAAATGTGAAGGGATATAAAAATTTAGTTCTTTTAGAATGTGTTTGAACTTAAGTGACCATCAACTTAATATAGACAGCTATCCATCTGGATATATGAACCCAATGGTAACCACAAATCAAAAACCTGTAATACACAAAAAATAAAGAGAGAAGAACATAAGCTAACACTTTTAAAAGCCATCAAACCACAAGGGAAGAGAGCAAGAGAAGAAGGAAAGAACAATTAACAAAATGCCAGTAAGTTCATACCTATCAATAATTACTTTAAATGTAAAGGACTAAATGCTCCAATCAAAAGACATAGGGTGCCTGAATTGATTAAAAAAGAAAATATAACACAAGACCCATCTATATGTTGCATAGAACAGATTCACTTCAGACCTAAAAACACATATACATTGAAAGTAAAGGAATGGAAAAACATACCATGCAAATGGAAGCAAAAAAAAAAAAAAAAGTGGATAGCAATACTTAGACAAAATAGATTTTAAAACAAAAAATGTAACAAGAGAAAAAAAAAGCACACCACATGATAAAGGGATCAATCCAGCAAGAGGATATAACAACTGTAAATATGTATGCATCCAACATAGGAGCACCTAAATCCATAAAGCAAATATTAACAAACATAAAGGGAAAAATTGGCAGTAATATAATAATGGTAGGGGACTCTAACACCTCACTTACAATAATGGATAAATCATCCAGAAAGAAAATCAAAAAGGAAACAGTGGCTTCTAATGACACATTAGATCAGAAAGACCTAACAGGGTGCCCTGGTGGCTCAGTGGTTAAGTGTCTGCCTTTGGCTCAGGTCATGATTCCAGGGTCCTGGGATAGAGCCCTGCATCGGCCTCCCTGCTCTGCGGGAAGCCTGCTTCTCCCTCTCCCACTCCCCCTGCTTGTGTTCCATCTCTCGCTGTCTCTCTCTCTGTGTCAAATAAATAAATAAAATCTAAAAAAAAAAAAAAAAAGATACCTAACAGATATATACAAAACATTCCATCCAAAAACAGCAGAATACATTATTTTCAAGTGCACATGGAACATTCTCCAGTCTAGGTCACTTGTTAGGCCACAAAGCAAGTCTCAATAAATTTAAAAAGATAAAAATCATATCAAGCATTTCCTCTGACTACAACAATATGAAACTAGGAATCAATCACAAGAAAAAAATCTGGAAAAATCACCAACACATGCAGGTTAAATAACATACTACTAAACAATGAATAGGTCAACCAAGAAATCAAAGGAAATAAAAAAATACATACAGACAAATAAATATGAAAACATAGCAGTCTAAAATCTTTGGGCACAGCAAAAGCAGCAGTTTTAACAAGGAAGTTTATTATGATCCAGGCCTACCTCAAGAAACAGTAAAAATCTCAAATAAACAATAAAAATCTCAAATAAACAATAACCTAAAGGAGCTGGAAAAAGAACAAACAAAACCCAAAACTAGTAGAAGGAAGGAAACGGTAAAGATTAGAGAAGAAATAAATGAAATAGAAACTAAAGAAACAATCAATGAACCCAAAAGCAGACTCTTTGAAAAGATAACCAAATCGATAAACCTTTAGTGAGACTAATCAAGAACAAAAAAGAGGGACTCAAGTAATAAAATCAGGTATGAAGGAGGATAAATAACCAACACCACATAAATACAAAGAATTATAAGAGAATATTATGAAAAAGTATATGCCAACAAATTAGACAACCTGGAAAAATATGTAAATTCCTTGAAATGCACAATCTCCCAAACCGAATCAGAAATAAATAGAAAATTTGAATAGACCAATTACTAGTAATGAAATTGAATCAGTAATCAAAAAACTCTCAACAAAGGAAAATCCAGGGCCAGATGGCTTCACAGGTGAATTCTACCAAACATTTAAAGAGGAGTTAAGGGACGCCTGGGTGCTCAGTCATTAAGCGTCTGCCTTCGGCTCAGGTCATGATCCCAGGGTGCTGGGATTGAGCCCTGCATCGGGCTCCCTGCTCAGAGGAGAGCCTGCTTCTCCCTCTCTCACTCCCCCTGCTTGTGTTCCCTCTCTGACTGTCTCTCTCTCTGTGTGTCAAATAAATTTTTTTAAAAATCTTTAAAAAATAAAGAGGAGTTAATATCTATTCTTCTCAAACTATTCCAAAATATAGAAAAGAAAGAAAAATTTCCAAATTTATTCTATGAGGCCAGCATTACTTTGATACCAAAAACAGACAAAAACACTACAAAAAAAGAAAACTACAGGCCAATATCTGTGAACACTGATGCAAAAATCTTCAACAAAATATTAGCAAACTAACTTCAACAATACATTAAAAAAAATCATTCACATGACCAAGTGAAATTTATTCCAGGGATGCAAATTTGGTTCAATATTCACAAATCAATCAATGATACCTCACAGTAAAAACAGGAAGGATAAAAGCCATATGATCATCTCAGTAGATGTGAAAAACACATTTGACAAAATGAAACATCCATTCATGAAAAAAGTCAACAAAGTGGGTTCACAAGGAATATACCTCAACATAATAAAGGTCATATTTGAAAAATGCACAGCTAACATCATATTCAATGATGAAAAGCTGAATGCTTTTCCTCTAAGATGAGGAACAAAACAGGATTTCCACTCTCATCACTTTTAGTCAACATAATAATGGGAATCCTAGCTGCAGCAATCAGACAAGAAAAAAGCAATAAAAGGGAAGGAAGGAATTGGGGGGAATAAAGTAAAAATGTTACTATTTGCAGATGACATGATACTATATAGAAAATCATAAAGACACCACACACACAAAAAAACAACTATTAGAACTAATAAATGATTTAATATAATTGCAGGATACAAAATTAACATATGGAAATCTGTTGCATTTCTATATACCAATAACAAAGCAGCAGAAAGAGAAATTAAGGAAACAATCCTATTTACAACTGCACCAAAAAGAATAAATACCTAGGAATAAATTTAAACAAGGAGGTGAAAGATCTGTACTCTGAAAACTATAAGGCATTGTTGAAAAAAATTGAAGATGACACAAATGGAATGATACACCATACTTATGAATTGGAAGAATTTAAATTGTTAAAATGTCCATACTACCCAAAGCAATCTATAGATTTGATGCAATCCCTATCAAAATATCAATAGCATTTTTCACAGCAAATAATCCTAAAATTCATATGAAACCACAACAGACCTCTCATAACCAAAGCAATCCTGAGAAAGAACAAAGCTACAGGTATCACAATCCAGATTTCAATATATACTTCAAAGCTGTATTAATCAAAACAGTATGGTACTGGCACAAAAATAGACCCAGAGATCAATGGAACAAAATAGAGAGCTAGAGATCCTAGAAAAAAACCCAAACCTACATGGTCAATTAACCTACGACAAAGGAGGTAAGAATATCCAATGGGAGAGACAACCTTTTTAATAAATCGTGTTGCAAAAACTGGAAAGCTCCATGCAAAAGAAAGATACTGGACCACTTTCTTACACCATACATAAAAATAAAATCAAAATGAATTAATAGCCTAGATGTGAGACCTGAAACCATAAAACTTCTAAAAGAAAACAGAGGCAGTAATCTCCTAGACATTGCCCTTAGCAACATGTGGATCTGTCTCCTGAGGCAAGGGAATCAAAACCAAAAATAAACTATTAAATTCAACTAAAAATCCAGTTGAAAAAAATGGGCAGAGGATCTGAATAGACATTTTTCCAAAGAAAACATACAGATACAAAACAGACACATGAAAAGATGCTCAACATCACAAATATGAAGCTAATATAACATTGTATGTTAATTATATCATAATATTTTTTTAAATGTAGCTTGGAGACCATGAGATCTTGAGGGCAGGGTCTTATTCTGTCTTGTTAATTGTATCTCCAATGCCTAGAAAAGCATCTGATACATAGTTCAATAGGTGTTTGATGAATGAATGAATGAATGAATGAATGAATGAATGAATGATTTAAGACCCATGTCTTACTCTATCCTGTTTTGCCTTTAAGAGTATAAAAAGATCAAATTTTATATTTCCTTTTTTCTAAGACATCACCATGGATGTTTTGCCTGATAGACACTTCCCACTCAGCCCTTTTCTCTCCTTGAGAAAGACTCAGGAATCTTAGCTTGTATAGGCCGCTATGTATGACAGGTAATAAGCAGACTGTTATCACAGAATGCAAAGTTCAGTACCATTATCAGGTATCTGAGAGGACAAAAAAAAAAAAAAAAAAACTATCGATAAGCCTGCCTTTAGCTTTCCTCAGATATAGACGACCTCAGATATACTCGTCTCCACCTCATTAGTGTCCCATTAGTACAACTTTGTTTCCCTATCTGTGGCTTTTCTCTAAGCTCAAATTATCCTTCATTACTTAGAGACCCATCACCCAACTAATGCACTTTATTAACCTGTAGCAAACCAAGAATATTTTAACTTGCCAGGCACCTCAAGGAAGAGGAAATAATTTTCAGTCTTTGGAGCTACCCAGAAGCATATATTGCTTTTCATTAGAGGAAGGCAATTTTGGCAGGCATGTTATGTTGGCTCAACATTCCCTTAAACAAAACCTTGATGCTAATTTCTCCCTGGCTAGCAAATCCATCATGACAATCAGTCTGCTCAACATTTTACTTTCAAATAGCAAATAGCAACACAACTTGAGAATTCTCCTCCAGATCATTTTTAAAAAGCGGAAATTCTGGCAGGCAGCTGGGCTTGAGGATGTAGACAGGGATGACCCTGAAAGGCAGGTGCCCTCTATGGGGAAGGGGTGCATAGGCAGCTTTCTAGCTCTCTTTTTGGAAGCTTTAGTTTTCCAGTCCTTCAGCCAATTTCAGAGAGTGCCTCAGAACTGTGTCCTTTCATGCCCTTCCAATTTTTTGCCCCAAACCCCAACTTTTTGCCCCATTCCCTAATCTGACAAAATGTTCAAGGAGGGTGTTGGGTGTAGGTCAGTATGGATGATGCCATTCTCATTTCCCATAATTCTCCCTCCTATAACCCTAAGTGACCTTCATCATGGCACTTGGATTCACAAATAAAGCAAAACCTACTCAGTGGTGATTGAGATCCTATTGAGCTCAGGGCTAGGGCAACAGGGAGCAGTGGGAGCCCTGGGTGGACTTCAAAGACCTGTATTCCCAAAGGTAGTTCCTCCACCTCAGGTCCAGTTTATTCCCCAGCCAACAAATGTTAAGCAAGTCACTCATCCACTCTGAGCCACTGCTTAAGATTTCTCATGCCTAAGATGGAGATAATAAAACATAACCCTGCCCTTTAGTTATGAAAATCAGAACAGAACAAGAAGTTTGGTCACCAGTCATTGTTATTAGCTTAGGTCCCTGCTGAATATGGCATCTGTAAATTTAGTGGGAGCTCCAGAAATGATGCTTAATCTATTTTAATAGTTTATTTTTTTATCGAGCTATAATTTCACATACCATAAAATCCACCATTTTAAAGTACACAATTCAATGGTTTTTAGTATATTCACAAGACTATGGAACCATCACCACTATTTAATTCCAGTACATTTTACACTATTTTAGTATATCTAAAAAGAAACTTCATACCCATAGCAGTCACTTCTCCTTCCCTCCATCCTCCCAGTCCCAGGCAAACAATAATCCATTTCCTTACTCTATCGATTTGCCTATTCTAGACATTTCATATAAATGGAATCATATAATACATGGCTTTTTATGTATGGTTTCTTTCACTTAGCATAATGTTTTCAAGGTTTATCCATGGTGTAGCATGTATTTATACTTGGTTCCTTTTTATAGGTCAGTAATAGTCTGTTGCATGGACAGACCACATTTGTTTATCCATGCCTCAGTTGGTGGACATTTGGTTGTTTCCAATTTTCAGCTATTATGAATAATGTTGCCAAGAATATTCATGTATAGGTTTTGTGTGGACATATGATTCCATTTCTCTCTGGAGTATACCTAGGAGTGGAATTACTGGACTATGTGATAACTATGTTTAACATTTTGAGGAAAGGCCAAACTGTTTTTCATAGCAGTTTTGCCATTTTACATTCCCAGTAATGTGTGAGGATTCTGATTTCTCCACATTCTTACCAGGTTCACTTACTTTTAGGACCTAATTTTCCTTAGGTTATGGAACACTTCTAAGGGGAATAGAAATTTCATCTTTTTCTTCTTTCTGCCTTCCCTTCTGTTCTTCCTCTTTCTCTCTCTTCTTCCTCACATCCTGCACTCCTTCTCTTTCTCCACCTTACTACAAAATCTCTTCCTAAAGTATGATTTAAGCAACACCTATTCTCACTAGATTCAGCTAGAAAATCATGGAAATTTCTGTAGCTTACACAGCAGGGCAATTTTCC
Organism: Mirounga leonina; assembly: GCF_011800145.1. Lineage (NCBI taxonomy): Eukaryota > Metazoa > Chordata > Mammalia > Carnivora > Phocidae > Mirounga > Mirounga leonina. Next base: position 1,539,612 of record NW_023270244.1, read on the forward strand.
TTAAAGTTAAGATGACTGAATGACCTGCTTGAAAATTAGCTACCTTGTTCTCTCTGCTGCAGTCACAAATGAAAGAACTGGATGGAGTCTTAGGGATATGTGTTTTTCTCAACCCCTGTGGAGAATTACCAGGCCTTTTCTTTTCTTAAAGGCCCTTAAAAAGATTAGCCTGGGTAGATAGGAAGGAGGCTGTTATGTTCAAGGGCTGAAGGAAAAGGAGCCTAATCTTTGAATGTGGCTCCCTCAAGACTTTGGGGGGCAGGAATGAGAGAGGTGCATAGCCTCTGGAGTGGGAGGTGCAAGGATCCCTGCGAGCATTAGGGAGGGTCGCTCTGCCCACCCGGGGAACAAAGTTGTGGTCTCCACTATCATTAGAGCCACCCACCTACATAAACTCCAGTAGTGATGATAAAGGATTAATAACCCATGGTGTCTACCCTCATTGTCTTATAACATTAGACTTTTAGAAAAAGACACTGGAAAGTGAAGCTCAGAAAGATTCAGTTTGCAAAATAAAGAAGTCACCTTGCACCTTCAACATTATGAAGCAGTTTGCACCTGTTTATATCTGCGTTGCTTGGGGAAAAAATGTTGTCATGCCTGTTTTTATAAACAGGTAATAGAGGTTTAGAGAAGTTAAGGAATTTGCAAAGCTCGCATAACTAGAAGAGATAAAGCTGGAATTCAGAGTCTTTCTTTTTCCACCATACCATCCTAGCCTTAGGATGTGTAGGCATGCAATCTACATTTGACACTTACAATGGGAAGGAAAAAGCCCCCTATCAAACAGTGTTTCCCCCATGGCCTGCACTCCCCTTTCTTCATCTGGAGTGGGTGGAGGAGGGCACATTGGGACTTAGTTTCAAGCAAAGGACAGCTAACTTCATCTCTATAAGAAGAGAAATGGTAAGCAAATAGTACATCCTGTCATTTTCACAGGATCAGGAAAATGCAATGCTTTGAAAAATCAACATATACTCTACTAAGTACTCTCTAAACTAGGAACAATCTTTAAATTTTTTTCTATAATTGCATCCACCAATGTAGATTATACATTTTGACTTTGTTTGGAATTTGATTTCCTCTATTGCTTATTTTGTTCTAAACATTCTAACACTTCCAATTTTCTTTCTCTTTTTAAACTCAAACTAAAGCCAAAAAGATACAGTCATTTTAAAAATTGCATTGCTTCATTCATTACTTTTTTAGTTCACTTTCCTTTTCCCTAAGCAAGAAACCAGCTGTCAGGATCTTAACCATAGGAGAGACCATTAATCAAACCCCAAACTTGGAGATGATACATTTATAATGTAACCACAAATTATTAATAACATCCTCTTCATGAAGCAGAGTGGGACATTAACATGAAAAAATAATTAGTGAGAGAAACATATTAGAGTTTGGCTATACTGAAATGGAATGTAAAATTAACCTTGTTAGAAAATGAAAAATTGGGGGCGCCTGGGTGGCTCAGTCGTTAAGCGTCTGCCTTCGGCTCGGGTCATGATCCCAGAGTCCTGGGATCGAGCCCCGCATCAGGCTCCCTGCTCAGCGGGAAGCCTGCTTCTCCCTCTCCCACTCCCTCTGCTTGTGTTCCCTCTCTCGCTGTGTCTCTCTGTCAAATAAATAAAATCTTTAAAAAAAAAAAAAAAAAAAGAAAATGAAAAATTGTCCCTAAAAGTTTACATCTTTCCACATTTATATTACTTTGATCTTTAATCAGCATCTCCTAGGACCTATATTGACCCATATTTTAATTTAGTGCTTATGTTTTAATATTTTCCTTTTATTTCACTTCAAATTTTCATCAGCTCTTTTCTGGGAAGTTACAATATAATGTTTTCCTCATGTTTATCCAAAGAGGGGCAGGGATTACAGTTGGGGTTTATAATACTTGATAAGAGGGAACCACTGGATGAGGACACTACTTAAATAATTGAGTTGGAGAAATTCTAATTAGAAATGTATTCCTAATTCTGTATGTAATTCCATGCAATGAAATAATCTTTGTAACATCTTCAAAGGCATGGTGAATTGATCAATTGCAAGTGACAAAAACCCAATTTAAAATATTTGAAACAAAGGAGAGAGAGAATTTATTGACCTATGGAATTGGGAGGGGAAAATTCTTAGAGAAATAGATTTTTTTCTTTTTACTTCCTTCTTCTCTTTGTTCATTCATTCTTTTCTTCCTACTTTATTTTACTATTTTATTATAAAATCTGTTCCCAAATGTTAAAGTGAATGTTTGTGTCCCCCCTCAAAGTTCATATGTTGAAGCCTTAACTCTCATTGTGATGAGATTTGGAGGTGAGACCTTTGGGAACTGATTAGGTTTAGATGAGATTATAAAGGTGGGACTCCCATCATGGGAATCTGTCTCTCTCTGCCATGCCCACACACGGACACGAGAGGGTGGTCATCTGCAACCCAAGGAAGGAGATCTCACCAAACACCAACCCTGCTGGCTCCTGAATCTTAAACTTCCAGCCTCCAGAACAGTGAGAAATAAATTCCTTTGTTTAAGCCCCCTAGTCTATGGTATTTTGTTATAGCAGCCTGAACCAGCTAAGTTACCAAACTGAAACAGGTATCTTTTTTGTAGCAATTTGGGCAGTTGATATTTTCACTGGATCATAGCTAAAGTATGATAACTGGTGGACTTTCTATAGCAGAACAATTTTTGAAGTTAATGCTTACAGAATTTAAGAATGAGTTTCAGAAGCCTGGACCTCAGGAATTAGAACTGAAGGCTGAACTCAATAACTCTCTCTTATCTTATCTCATCTCTGTTTTTACATGTTAACCAATCTCATTACCTCCTCCTGCAGAGAGGACTTCCCTATGCGGCAGAAACACAGCTACTGACAGTTCGGCAATCCTACCGGAAAGAAAGAATGTGGGTTTTTTCTGGCTGTCAAAAAATCAGTGTGATCCCAAGGAAGGCCTCTGATTGGCCTTATTTGAGTTACATGGTCATCTCTGCGACCAGAATCTTTCCCAAGGGGAATTGGGAGGCTGGACACACACAGATCCACAGCCATCACAGTTCACTACAATTGCGAGGTTCATTTTGTCTACCCCCCACCCTTGGTGACTAAGTACATCACTTAATTTTAGGATGTGAAAACCTAAAGCAAATCCCCACATTTTCTGATAACTTGTTAGACTTTATACAAATGTCCACATTGCAAATTCAGGTTCTGCTATAAGTCACTTTAACAAACCCTGGACCGCTTTCCCATGCACGAACTGCCATGGGCCATGAGAAATCACTGTTTATATTGAAATAGCAGAAGTGACTGTAACCTTCAAAAATGCACCAGTTTTTTTTGTTTTGTTTTGTTTTGTTTTTTTGGTTTAAGCAACAGCAATCTATTTCTCACAATTCTGGAGGCTGGGAAGTCCAAGATCAAGGTTCCACCCAATTTAGTTCCTGGTGAGGTCTCTTCCTGGATTGCAGACTGCCACCTTCTCCCTGTGCACTCACATGGTGCAGACAGGAAGGGCTCTGGTCTTTTCCTCTGCTTATATGGGCACCAGCTCTGTCAAATTATGGCTCCACTCTCATGACCTCAAAAATGCACCAGTTTTATACCTTTATACATTCCTTTATATTTCAACAAAAACTGGGTATTGTATCTTTTTCAGTAAGACAACACATGATGAGTGTTTAGGCCTCCAGCTACACAATTCATTGATATTTTTAGGTTTTTTTAATTGAATTTTATTATGTTATGTTAATCACCATACATTACATCATTAGTTTTTGATGTAGTGTTCCATGATTCATTGTTTGTGTATAACACCCAGTTCTCCATTCAATACGTGCCCTCTTTAATACCCATACCAGGCTAACCCATCCCCCCACCCCCTCCACTCCAGAACCCTCAGTTTGTTTCTCAGAGTCCATAGTCTCTCATGGTTCATCTCCCCCTCCGATTTCACCCCATCCTTCATTTTTCCCTTCCTACTATCTTCTTTTTTCTTTTTTTTTTTTCTAACATATAATGTATTATTTGTTTCAGAGGTACAGGTCTGTGATTCAACAGTCTTACACAATTCACAGTGCTCACCACAGCACATACCCTCCCCAATGTCTATCACCAAGCCACCCCATCCCTCCCACCCCCCACCACTCGAGGAACCCTCATTTTGTTTCCTGAGATTAAGAATCCTTCATATCAGTGAGATAATATGATACATGTCTTTCTCTGACTTATTTCGCTTAGCATAATACCCTCTAGTTCCATCCACGTCATTGCAAATGGCAAGATCTCATTGTTTCTTTTTTTTTTTTTGATGGCTACATAATAGTCCATTGTAGATATATACCACATCTTCTTCATCCATTCATCTGTTGATGGACATCTTGGCTCTTTCCATAGTTTGGCTATTGTGGACATTGCTGCTATAAACATTGGGGTGCATGTACCCCTTCGGATCCCTACATTTGTATCTTTGGGGTAAATACCCAATAGAGCAATTGCTGGGTCATAGGGTAGCTCTATTTTCAACTTTTTGAGGAAACTCCATACTGTTTTCCAGAGTGGCTGCACCAGCTTGCATTCCCACCAACAGTGTAGGAGGGTTCCCCTTTCTCCACATCCTCGACAACATCTGTCATTTCCTGATGTTAATTTTAGCCATTCTGACTGGTGTGAGGTGGTATCCCATTGAGGTTTTGATTCGGATTTCCTTGATGCTGAGCAATGTTGAGCACTTTTTCTTGTGTCTGTTGGCCATTTGGATGTCTTCTTTGGAAAAATGTCTGTTCATGTCTTCTGCCCATTTCTTGATTGGATTCTTTGTAATTTGGGTGTTGAGTTTGATAAGTTTTTTATAGATTTTGGATACTAGCCCTTTATCTGATACATCATTTGCAAATATCTTCTCCCATTCTGTCGGTTGTCTTTTGGTTTTGTTGACTGTTTCTTTTGCTGTGCAAAAGCTTTTTATCTTGATGAAGTCCCAACAGTTCATTTTTGCCTTTGCTTCCCTTGCCTTTGGCGATGTTTCTAGGAAGAAGTTGCTGCGGCTGAGGTCGAAGAGGTTGCTGCCTGTGTTCTCCTTTAGGATTTTGATGGACTCCTGTCTCACACTGAGGTCTTTCAACCATTTGGAGTCTATTTTTGTGTGTGGTGTAAGGAAATGGTCCAGTTTCATTCTTCTGCATGTGGCTGTCCAATTTTCCCAACACCATTTGTTGAAGAGACTGTCTTTTTTTCCATTGGACATTCTTTCCTGCTTTGTCGAAGATTAGTTGACCATAGAGTTGAGGGTCCATTTCTGGGCTCTCTATTCTGTTCCATTGATCTATGTGTCTGTTTTTGTACCAGTCCCATACTGTCTTGATGATGACAGCTTTGTAATAGAGCTGGAAGTCCAGAATTGTGATGCCACCAGTTTTGCTTTTCTTTTTCAACATTCCTCTGGCTATTCGGGGTTTTTTCTGGTTCCATACAAATTTTAGGATTATTTGTTCCATTTCTTTGAAAAAAGTGGATGGTATTTTGATGGGGATTGCATTGAATGTGTAGATTGCCCTAGGTAGCATTGACATCTTCACAATATTTGTTCTTCCAATCCATGAGCATGGAACACTTTTCCATTTCATTGTGTCTTCCTCAATTTCTTTCATGAGTATTTTATAGTTTTCTGAGTACAGATCCTTTGCCTCTTTGGTTAGATTTATTCCTAGGTATCTTATGGTTTTGAGTGCAATTGTAAATGGGATTGACTCCTTAATTTCTCTTTCTTCTGTCTTGTTGTTGGTGTATAGAAATGCCACTGATTTCTGTACATTGATTTTTATATCCTGCCACTTTACTGAATTCCTGTATGAGTTCTAGCAGTTTTGGGGTGGAGTCTTTTGGGTTTTCCACATGAAGTATCATATCATCTGCAAACAGTGAGAGTTTGACTTCTTCTTTGCTGATTTGGATGCCTTTTATTTCTTTTTGTTGTCTGATTGCTGTGGCTAGGACTTTTAGTACTATGTTGAATAGCAGTGGTCATAGTGGACATCCCTGCCATGTTCCTGACCTTAGGGGGAAAGCTCTCAGTTTTTCTCCACTGTGAATGATATTCGCTGTGGGTTTTTCATAGATGGCTTTTATGATATTGAGGTATGTACCCTCGATCCCTATACTCTGAAGAGTTTTGATCAAGAAAGGATGCTGTACTTTGTCAAAAGCTTTTTCTGCATCTACTGAGAGGATCATATGGTTCTTGTTCTTTCTTTTATTAATGTATTGTATCACATTGATTGATTTGCAGATGTTGAACCAACCTTGCAGCCCAGGAATAAAACCCACTTGGTCGTGGTGAATAATCGTTTTAGTGTACTGTTGGATCCTACTGACTAGTATTTTGGTGAGAATTTTTGCATCCATGTTCATCAGGGATATTGGTCTGTAATTCTCCTTTTTGATGGGGTCTTTGTCTGATTTGGGGGTCAAGGTAATGGTGGCCTCATAAAACGAGTTTGGAAGCTTTACTTCCATTTCTATTTTTTGCATCAGTTTCAGAAGAATAGGTATTCAGAAGAATAGAGTCAGGGGTGGGGACTGATTTTTGCCTTTTAAAGATCATCTGAGCGCAGCTCCATTTTCCCTGTTTTGATTCCGCAGGTTTGCGAGCTTTCTGGTTGATTGAGAAGCATTACACTGTGCTCCCATCCAAGTTCCCATTACCGGCGGCAGCGTCTGTTTTCACCCTTAACGATGACGGTTTCTCAGGCAACAGTGGCATTATTCCCACCGTGCAGTCGCGGCGGCTACGTGAGCCCGACCAGCGGGGCAGCGCTGCTCACAGCCGCAGCCTCCCACTGCGAACAGTGGCACGCCGCGCGCCGGATCCCGGACCACACGAGCCCCGACAGGATGAAAACCCACACACACCCACGCGAGTAGAAGAGCTTCTTTAATTCTTCTTTAAATGTTTGGTAGAATTCCCCTGGGAAGCCATCTGGCCCTGGGCTTTTGTTTGTTGGGAGATTTTTGATGACTGCTTCAATTTCCTTAGTGGTTATAGGTCTGTTCAGGTTTTCTATTTCTTCCTGGTTCAGTTTTGGTAGTTGATACATCTCTAGGAATGCATCCATTTCCTCCAGATTATCTAATTTGCTGGCATATAGTTGCTCATAATATGTTCTTATAATTGATTGTATTTCTTTGGTGTTGGTTGTGATCTCTCCTCTTTCATTCATGATTTTATTTATTTGGGTCCTTTCTCTTTTCTTTTTGATAAGTCCGGCCAGGGTTTTATCCATCTTGTTAATTCTTTCAAAGAACCAGCTCCTAGTTTTGTTGATCTGTTCTACTGTACTTTGGGTTTCTATTTCATTGATTTCTGCTCTGATCTTTATTATTTGTCTTCTCCTGCTGGGTTTAGGCTTTATTTGCCGTTCTTCTTCAGCTCCTTTTGGTGTAGGGTTAAGGTTGTGTATTTGAGACCTTTCTTGTTTCTTGAGAAAGGCTTGTATTGCTATATACTTTCCTCTTAGGACTGTCCTTGCTGCATCCCAAAGATTTTGAACAGTTGTGTTTTCATTTTCATTGGTTTCCATGAATTTTTTCAATTCTTCTTTAATTTCCTGGTTGACCCATTCATTCTTTAGTAGGATGCTCTTTAGCCTCCTTGTAATTGAGTTCTTTCCAACTTTCCTCTTGAAATTGAATTCTAGGTTCAAAACATTGTGTTCTGAAAATAGGCAGGGAATGATCCCAATCTTTTGGTACCGGTTGAGACCTGATTTGTGACCTAGGATGTGATCTATTCTGGAGAATGTTCCATAGGCACTAGAGAAGAATGTGTATTCTGTTGCTTTGGGATGGAATGTTCTGAATATATCTGTGAAGTCCATTTGGTCCAGTGTGTCATTTAAAGTCTTTATTTCCTTGTTGATCTTTTGCTAGATGATCTGTCCCTTTCAGTGAGGGGGGGTGTTAAAGTCCCCCACTAATATTGTATTATTGTCAATGTGTTTCTTTGCTTTTGTTATTAATTGCCTTATATAAGTGGCTGTTCCCATGTTAGGGGCATAGATATTTTCAATTGTTAGATCTTCTTGTTGGATAGACCCTTTAAGTAGGATATAGTGTCCTTCCTCATCTCTTATTGTAGTCTTTGTTTTAAAATCTAATTTGTCTCACATAAGGATTGCCACCCCAGCTTTCTTTTGGTGTCCATTAGCATGGTAAATGGTTTTCCACTCCCTCACTTTCAATCTGGGGGTGTCTTTGGTTCTAAAATGAGTCTCTTGCAGACAGCATATTGATTTGGGTCTTGTTTTTTAATCCAATCTGATACCCTGTGTCTTTTCATTGGGGTTTAGCCCATTTACATTCTGGGTAACTATTGAAAGATAGGAATTTAGTGCCACTGTATTGCCTGTAAGGTGACTGTTACTGTATATTGTCTGTGTTCCTTTCTGGTCTATGTTACTTTTGGGCTCTCTCTTTGCTTAGAGGACCCCTTTCAAGATTTCTTGTAGGGCTGGTTTGCAAATTCCTTTAGTTTTTGTTTGTCCTGGAAGATTTTTATCTCCCCTTCTATTTTCGAAGACAGCCTAGCTGCATATATTTTTCTTGGTTTCATATTCTTCTCATTTAGTGCTCTGAATAGATCATGCCAGTCCTTTCTGACCTGTCATGTCTCTGTGGATAGGTCTGCTGCCAATCTAATGTTTCTACCATTGTAGGTTACAGATCTCTTCTCCCGAGCTGCTTTCAGGATTTTCTCTTTATCTCTGGGACTTGTAATTTTTACTATTAGATGTCGAGGTGTTGACCTATTTTTATTGATTTTGAGAGGGGTTCTCTGTGCCTCCTGGATTTTGATGCCTATATCCTTCCCCAAATTAGGGAAGTTCTCTGCTAGAATTTGCTCCAATATACCTTCTGCCCCTCTCTCTCTTTCTTCTTCTTCTGGGATCCCAATTATTTTAACATTGTTTCATCTTATGGTATCACTTATCTCTCGAATTCTGCCCTCATCATCCAGTAGTTGTTTATCTCTCTTTTTCTCAGCTTCTTTATTTTCCATCATTTGTTCTTCTATATCACTAATTCTTTCTTCTGCCTCATTTATCCTAGCAGTTAGAGACTCCATTTTTGATTGCACCTCATTAATAGCCTTTTTGATTTCGACTTGGTTAGATTTTAGTTGTTTTATTTCTCCAGAAAGTGTTTCTCTAATAACTTCCATGCTTTTTTCAAGCCCAGCTAGTATCTTTAAAATCATCATTCTGAACTCTAGTTCTGACATCTTACTAATGTCCATATTGATTAGGTCTCTGGCAGTCAGTACTGCCTCTTGTTCTTTTTTTTTTTTTGAGGTGATTTTTTCTGTCTTATCATTTTGTCCAGAGGAGAATAGATGAATGAGAGAACAAATGTTAACAGGATAACAATGACCGCAAAAAAATACACACTAAACAAATCAGAAAAGACCTGAAACTGGGGGAAGAGAAAGGGAAAGAAAGAAAAAAGAAAAAGATAAAAAACAAACAAATAAATAGAAAAACAAAAACAGAATATGATCAAATATGATCAGGCTGATGCATAGATTAGTGCCACACACTAGATTTTGGGCATATTTTGGTCTGTTAGAAGAAAGTGCCTTCCAAAATTTTAAAGAAAGAAAAGCTTATATATGTACAAAAATAAGGGTAAATGTGATGAAGGGATGGAATATGACTGTAAAGATGAAAATTATAGAAGATTTTATAAAAGGAATTGATAGATAAGAAGTTGGTTGAAAAACGAAAGAAGAGGATTTAAAAAAAAAAAAAGGAGAATGTGATCAGGCAGAAGACTAGAACAAAGCCATACACTAGAGATTTAGGGTATATTTTGATCTGTTAGAAGAAACTATCTCAAAATTTTAAAGAGAGAATATATATATATATATATATATATATATATATATATATATATATATA
>NW_023270244.1:1549567-1604989 GCF_011800145.1 Mirounga leonina
ATATATATATATATATATATATATATATATATATATATATATATATACCAAAAATAAGGTTAACTACAGTGAAGGGATAGAATATGACTCTAAAATGAAAAATAAAAAAGATTTTTTAAAAAAGGGATTGATAAGATGTTGGTTGAAAAAGGGAAAAAGAAAAATTCAAAAAATAGAAAAAGAAAAAAAAGAAAATTAAAAAAATTAACTTTGAAAGACTAAAGAATCATGGTAAAAAAACCATGAATTCTATGTGCAGTATTCCCCTAGCACTGGAGTTCTGCCATTCTCATTGATCAGTAAACTTGGTTTTGGCCAGCTGTTCTTGCTAATCTTCTGGGGGAGGGGCCTGTTGCCATGGTTCCCAAATGTCTTTGCCGGAGATGGAATTGCCCCGCCCTTGCCAGTCCGGGCTAAGTAATCTGCTCAGGTTTGCTCTCAGGAGCTTTTGTTCCCTGCAAGCTTTCCGTTTGGCTTTGGAGGAGGAGAGTGAAAATGGCGGCCTCCCAATCTCTGCCCCAGAGGACCCGAGAACTCAGGGCCCCACTCCCCAGTGCGCTCCCAAAGAAAAGCAGTCAGTCACTCCCGTCTCCCCAGTCTCCGGCCGCACTCCGTGCTCCCCCGGCCTGTGACCACGCGTTTCTATCTCTGGCACCCGACTCGGTGTGGAGTCTCCAAACCCAGCAGATCCCTGTGATGTGCTCCCGCGCCACTCCTCCCTGGGGAGGAAGGTGAGTCTCCCCGGATCTGCCACTTGTTGGGTCCCAGCTGGAGGAGCAGTGGCGTGATTGTGCCACAGATCACGGTTTATGGCAACCCCGAGCTGAGAGCCGGCACCTCGGCTCCGTCTCTGTAGCTGGTTTCCCTGTTCCGATACCTGTGAGCTCTGCCACACTCAGTCACCCCCAGGTCTTTCTGTGACCCCGAGGGTCCTGAGACCACACTGTCCCGTGAGGGTTCCACCCCCTGCTTAGTCACTGGAGCACCGTCCCTCAGCGGAGTTGACTTCTAAAAGTTCCGATTTTGTGCTCCGCAGCTCTATCACTTGCCAGTGGCAGCCCACGGAGGCCCCCTCCCCTGCCGTCTATCCTCCCGAATATCACCTCGGGTTCACTTCTCCTCACATCCTACCTTCCAGAAAGTGGTCGCTTTTCTGTTCAGAGAGTTGCTGCTATTCTTTTCTTCAATCTCCTGTTGAGTTCATAGGTGTTCAGAATGGTTTGATCCCTATGTAGCTGAATTCCTGGGACCAGACGAAATTTAGGTCTCCTACTCCTCTGCCATCTTGCTCCTCCTTCTTTTTAAAGATTCTTATCATGGAAGCTAGTATTGTAAGAGCCCAGCCATTGCCTGTTGATCCATCTGTTTATTGTGGGTGGTGGGAATTAAACAAACCAACAGGAGCAGAAGTGGATTTTTTATCAGGGTACAACTTTTAAGCTTTACACCACACATATTTAACCATCATCATGAATTTATGAATTTTCTACAAAACTTTAAAGCAATCTGTTAGTTTAATGACTGGTTTCCCAGCCATGAACAAAGGAAAAACACTTCATTTTCACCTGATATTTTGTGGGTTTGGAGCTTTTTAGATGGCACCAGAGGTAAGTTTAAAATCACATTTCAGGTTCAATAAGAAATTTTAATTTAGAGTCAATGTAGCAAGACGTAGCTCAATGGCAAACATTGAACAATGGTGTGGAGAACACAAAGTCACCCGCTCTTGGCAGTCTTATCTCATACCACCCTTTGCTAGTTGAGAAAAGAGCAAGGGCCTTATGTCAAAGTGAGATGAAGAACTGAATCTCAGCTCTGCCACACACTAGTAGATGATGTTAGTTAAGTCACTTCACCTTTCAGAGACTCTGAAAGGTAATCACAGTTACTTCACAATGCAGTTGTGAAGGGCAAATGAATATGTGAATGTGCTTAGTACCATGTACAGCATATTTTAAGTATAAAATAAATGCTGGCTCCTTTCCACTCTTTAAAACTGAAAAGTGGACCATGAAAAATAAAAGTATTGTGCTCAACTGTTAAAGAGCATTTGTCCTGATATTTTTATCGCACTTCTTGGTCCCCCCCCTTAAAGTAAAATCAAAAAGAATGAACTATCCTTGCTATAGCCAATGTCTTTCTCACATTTCTTCTTACCCTCACTGTTATGAGCTGTTATGAGGCTCCCAGACTAAGAAAAAGTGCTCTTGATGAGGTCAGTAATGGCCTCTCCCTCCTCTTTATTGTCACTTCCCTAATGATCTCAACAAATCCTGTGGCTTTAGAAACTACCAACTGGGTCCTGATGACTCCCACATGTTTATCTCTAGCTTGGCTCTCTCTTCTGAACTTTAGCTTCTTATATTCAACTGTTTGCTCAAAATCCCAACCTGGGTGTTATGACAGACATCTGAAATTTAACATGTTCAAAGTTAAATGCTTAGTCTCCCCTTTAAAACCTGCTTCTCTTATGGTCTTCCCATCTCAGTCAATGGAAACTCTATCCTTTCGGTTGTTCCAGACAAAATCCTTGAAGGCATCTCTATCCATGAGATTTCACCAAATTATGTTACTATAACAGCAACAAAAACCCACAAAAACTCAGCAGCTTGCAAAACAATGCTTTTTACTTGCTCATGTTACATATTAGCAGAGATGGAGCTAGGCTCTGTTCCATGTCTTCTTTGCTTCAGAATCCAGGTTGAAGAGCAACCCCACCTAGAACACTGACTTTCTCCTGGCAAGGGACAGAAGAGGTTTCTCAAATGATGGCATTTAAAGATTCTGCTAGAAAGGGCACATCGCTTCTATTTCTAAATCACTAGCCAGAGAAAGTCACATGTCCAAGCCTGATGTCCATGGGCTGCAAGGTTAATTCTCCCAGAGGGATGGCCCAATAGAAAGGGTCAGCAACTATTTTGATAATAATACAAGAAATCTTTGACTTCTCTTTTTCTTTCAGATTTCATCCAATCCATCAGAAAATCCTGTAGGTTCTATCTTTAAAATATATCTAGAATACAACCATTTCTCACCACTGTCACTGCCATCACCCTGGTCCAGCACATCGCCATCATGCACCTGGACATTGCAGTAGGTCTTCTTCCCTTGTCTCCTTACTGCCTACACTTAACATAACACTCTGGAAATTCTGTAAAAATGTAATTCAATCCTCTGCTTGAAATCCCCTTGATGGACCTCCATTTCTCTCAAAATAAAGTCAAAGCCCTTACAATGGGCAGTGTCTATAAGACTTTACATTATCTGTCCAACATCTCCCATTTCTTATCTGATTTCATCTTCTGATCTCCCCTCATTTCTGCCCAACTCCAATCCAACCATACTGAACTTGTTGTTCTTCAAATCACTGGTACACCCCAGCCTCAGAGCCTTTGCACTGGTTCCTTTTGCTTGGAAACCTCTGTGCCTGGCTCACTTCCTCCTGTCTTTCAGGTCTTAAATGTAAACTATTAATGAAGCCTACTCTGGCCACCTCATTTAAAATTTCAGCTCCTTACTGCATGCTAATTTTCACTCTGAGATGATACATTTATTATGTAAGCACAAATTATTAATAACATTCTCTTCATGAAGAAGAGTAAGACATATCACAATTCAACTTACTACGTAATTTACTTACTTTTTATTCTTTTGTCACACCCTGCTAAAATGTAAACCTCTCAAAGGCAGAATCTTTGTTTTTTTTATTCTCTGAGGCATCTAGAAGCATCTAGACTCCTAGACACATCTAGCTAGACTCTCCAAGTAGAACAGTGCTGGGCACATGATAGGTAATTCAATGCAACCATTTGTTTAATGAATGAGTTGAATGAATGAATGAATCTTGCACAATTTCCTTACTATGTCTCATCAATTTCCCTCCCTAACATTGTGAAGTTTACCTGGTCCATCACTTAGGAGACATCCCAGTTATCTATAGCCAACATCAAAATCTCTTGTTCTTCATTAGCCTTTATTATACCTCATGAATTTCCCAAAAGAAAGATGAGGATTGAGCAAAATTTTTGCTGTTTCTCTAACTGCATTATAGAAGTAATGTTAACATTTAAAACACTTGTTTTCGGGCGCCTGGGTGGCTCAGTTGGTTAAGCGACTGCCTTCGGCTCAGGTCATGATCCTGGAGTCCCTGGATCGAGTCCCGCATTGGGCTCCCTGCTCGGCAGGGAGCCTGCTTCTCCCTCTGACCCTCCCCCCTCTCATGTGCTCTCTCTCTCTCATTCTCTCTGTCTCAAATAAATAAATAAAATCTTTAAAAAAAATAAAACACTTGTTTTCTTTAGTTGCTTTTAGATTTTTTTTTTTTTGAGGGGGGGAAGTTAGGTGGAAGAAGTGGAGGCAAGTATTTTAAACCAAAGCTTAAGTCTTAGAGACTGAAAATGAAGCCCCAAATGAATTTATCTAGAAAGAGTGACACCTTAATTATAACCATTTTTAACAGCAACAGCAGATATATACAAAATAACTAGCTCAGAAAAAAAGGAAAAATGAGAAATGAAAATATTTCCAGATAACACTGTTATTTTTTATACTGAATAAGACTCTATAGTTAAGTTGAGATGTTTTTGCAGTTCTGCAGTCTCCTTGGAGGAAAACCAATTTCTTTGGTTATTGGCTCCCTTTTAATCTTTTCAGAATAGATTGAGCCAATCTCTTTCTGCTATTTCACATGCCATCATTGATAAAGTCTCAGCCAATTGCTCCATATAGTAACAGGTGTCAAAATAACTAGCCAAGGTGGTATAAGCATGAACACAAAAAGTGACAGGTACAATTAGTTCAAGAAAATAAAATTGTAGTAGTAGCTACATTGATTCTGCATATAATAAACAAACCTCATGAATAGACTTTGGAATTCACTGATGAAGACCAAATGTATGCCTTCTTCCATAATCAGAAAAAAATAAACTGAAAATATTTTAATGGAGATGGGGGTGGGGACTATTGTGCAAAATGTACCAAGTCATCAAAATGAACAGCGATCATACCCCTAAAAATCTATAATGGCAGAGAAGACTTACTATCCACACAAGATTCATGGTCCTCTTTTGAGAATACACAGTTGTTGCTGGGAAGTGTCTGCCCAGCTAGGAACTACATTGCCAGAATTTCTGCATCTCAGTGGTGCCATGTGGCAAGCATCACCAATGGAATGGAAACAGAAAGGATGGGTCCCACTCCTGGGCTGTGTGGTTAGTAAGCAAGTGCCTTCCAGGCTGTTGCCCCTCTTGCAGGCTGGAAGCAGACTCGGAGGCCCTAGGGGACGGGCAGCCATAGATGGAAGAGGCCTGGGTTCATGAATCACCATGAGGGCTAAGCCTAAAGATTAGGAACTCACTTGGACTGATACCTTTTTTAAAAATCCAAATTTGGAAAAGAAAACTCATGGTTTCCTTTGAAGCATTATTTATAACAAAAATGGAAATATACCTTAATAGCAAGAGAATTAAGTAAATGACAGTGCGTTTGCTTAGATTGGTTACTATGTATTAAATCTGCAGAAAGTTATCTAAAATATACCTTATAGCTGGTGAGATGAGATTGTTATTGGAGAGGTGATAGATTAGATAGATAGACGCTAGATAGATGATAAATGATAGATAATACATGATAGATTAGATAGATGATAGATATATAGATAACAGATGATAGACGATAGATAGATGATAGATGATGATAGATAGATAGATAGATGATAGATAGATAGATAGATAGATAGATAGATAGATAGATAGATAGATAGATAGATAGATGATAGACCATAGATAGATACATAAAGAGGGATGGAGGGGGAAAAAAAGGAGGGAGAAATAAAGGTAGAAAGCAAATGGGCAACTCACTAATAGCCTGACCTTAAGAAGAAGAATCATATTACATTCTGAGCCCACAGGTGTGTGCACACACAGAAAGGGGTGGAGAGGGAGAGAGAGGGGATGATATTATACTGACTGGGGAGATTTCAGCATTATGTGAAAGGCTAACTTCCCCTTGTTGCGGTTTGAGTGACTGTTATTTTTTTTCCTTACCATCCCCCTGGAAGGCAGACTTTACAAATTAGGCTAAGACCAAAGGAGCTCAGGTTTTCACCATCTACACTTCAGTGGCTTAGAAATGAGTACTTTGCCCTAACATGTACCTTTCTCCATCAGTAGCTTCCTTTCTGGATAATGCCATTCTCTTTCCTTCAAAAAGGTCAACTTCTTGAGAGCAGGGCCAAATTTTGTAAACCTCTGCATCCATACCAATGCTAGCAAACAATAGGCTCTCCATGAACTCATTTATTCATGCATTCTATGAATGTTTACATGCCTACTATATGCTGGTCTTTTTTCTAGCACTAGGGACAGCTGTGAACAAAGGCACCTCCTCCTGCTGCTCATGTTTGGAAACATGTTGGGTTGGGGCTACTTGAATTCCTTTCTCACGGACACAGAATCCATCTGATCATAAAGGCATCACTAAAATACTTTTAAAATAGCTTTAAGGAGCTTTTACCACCACACACCCATTAGGATGACCATAAGCAAAAAAGATAACAAAAAGTGTTGAAGTGAATGTGAAAAAAATGGAACCCTCATGCACTGCTGGTGGAAATGGAAAATGGTGTAGCCACTTTGAAAAACAGTCTTGCAGCTTCTCAAAAGGTTAGAGTTACCATATGATACAACAATTCTACTTTACCAAAGAGGAATGAAAACATGTCCACACAAAGACTGGTACGCAAATGCCCCTAACAGCATCAGTCATAATAGCTAAAAATGGGAACAATTCAAACGTACATCTACAGATGAATGGATAAACAAATTGTGGCACTTCCATACAGTGGCATATGAACCATCCATTAAAAGTAGTGAAATACTGATGCAAGCTAAGACATGGACGAACCTTGAAAACATTATATTTAAGTGAAGGAAGCCAGTCAAGGGGGCCACATATTTTGTGATTCCCTTTATATGAAATGCCCCACATAGACAAATCTTTAGAGACAGAAGGTGGATTAGTGGTTGTCGAGGGCTGGAGTGAGTGGGGGACTGAAGGGGTTGGTAGCTAAGGGGAGCAGGGCTTCCTTTTGTGGTACTAAAAAGGTTCTAAAATTGATCGTGTTTATAACGGCATTGAATTGTATGCTTTAAAGGAGTAAATTGTATGGTAAGTGAATTATAGCTCCATAAAGCTGTTTTTAAAAGTAAAACCAGGTAGTCGTTGTAGCAACAGCAGAAGCAGCTACTGCTTTTAATGAGTAAAGTATCTGTGTTTAGTTTGGAGGTTGGGTATTTAGAGCTGCTATGAAAGGTTCTGCACAAAGCCCGGCAATTATTTCGAGGCTCTGAAGCTCCCTTCAACACAACTAAGTTGTTTGCAAAAGAATGATTCATCATCCGTTTTACATCTTCTTGAAGAACTGAAAATTGGCATCCGATGACAACAAACTATTTTTTTTTTAAAGGAAGGAGCATTAGAAAAAAAAATCACCCTTTTTTCGGTGGAAATAGGATTTCCAAAGTTGCACAGCTGGAACACATCAATCAGCTGAAAAGGTTTCTGCTTCCCTGACAACTGTTAGCAACAATGAGTCAGACAGAAAACAGATCTGTCTTTCTGTCCAGCTGGAATACATTTATTGAATAATAGATGAGAAGAGCAACAATGTTAGACTTCTTTCGGTACAAGCTTTCAAGTACAATAACAAAAAAATCCCCATTGGATATTGCAATATTACAGAAGAGTATTTGAAGCAAATTAGTCTCTATCTTTAAAAATGCAAATGAAAACATGAGCTTGATCATTTACAGCATTCTAAAATTAATCCATTAGCTGAATTATTATGCTGAAGGTCAGATGAGCCCGGAAAGCTGGCCATGATTTGTATTCCGAAAATTCCCGAATGACCAGGGAGGAAGGAGCTGTGGTCTGTGGCCTCGGGGAGGCTCAGTTCAGAGCCTGGCCTGGGGGCAGCTTTGCAGCCGGCTCTGAAGCCTGTCCTGTTTCGTGCCCTGGGGCATGCCAGGTCAGGCCCGCTGTGTTTGATTCGTTGCAGCCCTTGTATTGTTTATCTCAGCACTGCTCCCATGTTATATTCTGACAGGGCTTTCCTGTGGGGTCAGTGTCTGTGTCTCTTGCTTCAGACTTTCACACCTTACAGAGATCACAAAAATCTCTTTTCAAGATGAGGCCTCCTGGGCCATCAGGTGAAATTCCAACAGCAAATTGGCTTTCACATTTTATGTAAACAAAGCGGTCCTTTGGGTCCTGAGGCTACACATATGGCATGATTTCTCTATTTTCATATCTTAGTTCTAAAGAATAAAATCTCATTCCTTGGGACATTCCTATATAAATAATGGCAGAGAACCTTGCAGGTAATAGTCATCAGGTCAGAGAATTGACACAGCTGAGTGAACACTGTGTGAACTACAGATCACAGTCCTCCCTTGCACTTAACCTGCTGTGCACTGTCAGGCAAGGCTTCCACCCTCTCTGGTCCCATAAAAACAAGGGCATAAACTCGGATATTCTCTAAGGTCCTTTCTGACTCTGAAGTATTTTTTCCTTTAACCTCTGCTAAAATGGGCCTCTATAGAACACAATTAATTCTTTCTCATTAATAGGCAAGATCATTATTATATGAGAAATTAGCTCTTGGTTACTCATTCAAGGGAAATAATCAGAATTCCAGCAAATAGCATTTGATTTATCTTTGAGAGTCAATTCCCGAAACGCAAAATGAAAGAATTTAAAACAAGAAGCGGCCAGAAATTGTCTCAGCAGCATCTTGGTTTCTCAAGTCACTTTTTAGATGTTACCCTGAGCTGTGTTCTGGCAAATCTGATTGAATAAATGTCTTTTACGGCCAGACTGTGTCCTCTGGCTTCATCTATTATATGTTCTAGAAAAAAACAATTAAGTCTGTAAAAAGAAGTTGTGGACGATTTTACTGCGAAGAACGAGTATTTTTCAAGACAAATACTGACCCTACTGAAAGTTTCAATGTGGCAGTTTCAGATATCAAAGTCAAGGTCATCTTGATCATTAGCAGAGTAAGTTGTGGTCCTGTGCCCTGCATTCTGGTCTAGTGAAGACTCTCCCAATAAAATCTCTCTCCCTTACCCTTACCCAGCCAGCCTCAAACTACAATAGGAAATTTCACCTTTAGATCTGAAAGCATCCTATTTTAAAATGTAACACAATAAAATAAAATTTTAAAAAAGAAAAAAATAAAAATAAAATAAAATGTAAATTCTCTTAATAAGTAAGTAAATAAAATTGAAATGTAAATTTTCTGTTAGGTTGTCAGAGAGGAAAAGGAGAGCAGGAAGGAACTCAAAGGCATTGCGGGGAATGGTGACAGGGTGGCTCTCAGCATCTGGAAAAATCTCCCACAGACACTACCGAACAGGAAAACAACTCCTGAGACAAACCTCCCCATATTTTGGGTTTTGTTTCTTTCTTAACAATCTTAACTTTTTAAAAAAAAAAATTTCAAGCCATTTTTTATAAATTGGGGAAACAGGCAAAGTATAAAATAAAACTTTTTTTTTTTAAGATTTTATTTATTTGCGAGAGAGAGAATGAGAGACAGAGAGCATGAGAGGGAGGAGAGTCAGAGGGAGAAGCAGACTCCCTGCTGAGCAGGAAGCCCGATGCGGGACTCGATCCCCGGACTCCAGGATCATGACCTGAGCCGAAGGCAGTCGCTTAACCAACTGAGCCACCCAGGCGCCCTAAAATAAAACTATTGACTAGGGGTTGGTGTTGGCTGCAGCTGAAAGACTGTGGTCCTTTTTTTTAAAATTTATTTGAGAGAGACAACATGAACGGGGGAGGGGCACAGGGGGAGAGAGAGAGAGAGAAGACTCCCCACTGAGTGTGAAGCCCAAACGTGGGGCTTGATCCCAGGACCTGGAGATCACAACCTGAGGTGAAGGCAGACGCTCAACCAACTGAGCCACCCAGGCGCCCCAACTGTGGCTCTTTTTTAACCTTGAAAGGAAAATTCTTCATCCTTCCTTGTTCAACGAGGTTCTGTAGCTCCGAAAGCCTGTTAAGGCCCAAAATTAGAAGAGAATTTCTTCTTTATCTTTCCCAGCAGATATGCCTTTAAACAAGCCAACACAACAGCTCTTTTTAAGTAGAGCTAACCACCTGTCCAGACTCTGCCTCGGGAAGACCTAGACTGTAGGCTGTGTAACAGAATGTTCAGTCCTTCTGATGTAGGGTCTCATGTGAGCACCACACCGCAGGAAGCCCTGTTCTTGGAACGGAGAAGTTCTGCTCGCCCTGGGGATTCTGCGGTGAGAGGAGGAGAGCGGCACACTGGTCTTCTCCCCTTTCAGAGACGCTTCACTGGGGGGAATCGTTGCTCAAGCACATGAAGCAGGCAGACGGAAAACCTTGACTCTGTTGTAACCAATCATGTAACCCGGCCTCATTCCATACAGGGTTGATGGTTGCTCCACCTCCCGTTCTCCTGCAGGACCAACTGGTGCCTCACCAAGGGGTGGCTTTGGTTTGGAGGAGAAGTTAGCTCCAGAGACTAGTAGGAAGGAAGCCAACTGCTAGCACGATCCCTCCTCAGAGCTGCCCAGGCTGAAATCCCTGCAAACCCTGCAAGCTTTCAGCGCGAGGCAGCAACTATCCCTTGTATGAATCCCAGCATGTGAACTCTGCTCAGTCCACCTTCTCCGTGAAGCTCTCCCAACCTCTGTAACCCACATCAGTCTCAACATGACTGACTTCCTTCAACTTCTTAGACTTGAGCTGTTTATCTCCCCTACCAACTCCAGTTCTTTATTGTGGCTTTCTGGGGAACTGAGTGGGAAATCACCCTGAGGCAGCGTGGGGCTTAGTAGGAAGGAGTGCCATGGCTGAATGGCGATGTCTACCTTGCGCCCTGAGCCCAGAAACAAGAGCAGTGATATTCCCACAACGTTTCCAGCAGTTCCCTGCTTACATTCTTATTTACCTTTCCTTCCCAGTGGGGAGATGAAACCCTACACCATGTATTCTACTTCTCCTGAATTGTCCCCCAGTGCCCAGCACAACGCTAGATACACTTATTTACCTGGTTTGAACAATCATCACAAGCTTCCAGCAGTTCTAGAAGCACTGGAGCAGAGTCTGCAGGGCCATATTGTAAATTTGCTATGGTCTCTGTAATCACCTTGGAACCTCTTGATTTGCATATCCTCCCTGTGTCTTACTCTCCCTCTTGTCCCTCTCTGTGTCAGTAGATGATTGGGGTGATCAAATGACACATTAGAGAACATCACCATATGGTATATAATCAAGGCTAAATTATGTGGCACAGATTGCAGGAATTCAGGGATGATGAACACCAACATGTAGACATTCCTGGTTTGTGAGTGGGTTCTCTCATTCCACAAATATTTGTGAGCTATGTACTGTGGTGGTGGCTAGGAAATGATGGTGAGAAGAACTGGCAGGGTCTCTGTCCTTGTGGCATTTCCAGGCTCTTCCACTCCTGGATGTGTATTATAGATACCAACCCATTGTCCAAAGAGCAGGTCTTGGATCCAAACTGGAACCACTGAGGGTCAGGGATCTTAGCATTTCCCAAAAGAGCATCTAGCACATAGTTGGAAACCACTGTTTTGATTTTTTTTCCACCATAGATTAGTTTTTCCTATTCTAGAACTTCATATAAATGGAATCATATAGTAGGTGCTCTCTTGTGTGCAGCTTCTTTAACTTAGCATGATCAATTTGAGGTTTGTCTGCATTGTTGCATGCTGTAGGAGTTGGCGCCCTTTATTGCTGAGTGGTATTCTGTCATATGGTTGTGCCACTTTGCTTCTCCATTCTGCTCTCCATGGACACCTGGGTGATTATCATTGCCTCTGCCTGCTCATGTGGGCTTCCTCCCATGATGAAGAGAATGGTCAATGGAGTCAAACTAACAAAGGTTAGAGCTACTTGCTGAATGACACTGAGCAAGTGGTTCAGCCTCTCTGATTCTCAGCTTGATCCCTGAAGAGGTAATAGTGGTAATACCTTGGAGCAGAAAATGGCTCTAAGACCAGGACCTGGAACATAGCCAGTGCATAATAGAAACTTTATTTTTTTATTGTCTTAGTTTCCTAAGGCTGCTATCACAAAGTACCACAAACTTGGTGGCTTAAAACAACAGAAATGTATTTTCTCACAGTTCTGAAGCCTGGTGGTCTGAAATCAAGATGCCAAGAAGGCCAGGTTCTCAGGCTCCAGAAAAGAATCTGTTCTATACTTTGCTTTTAGCTCTGGTGTTGCCAGCAAACCCTGGCACTCCTTGGCCTATGGATGTGTCACTTCTTCACCTGGCATTCTTCCCTGTGTCTCATGTCTCTGTGTCTCTTCTCCTTTTCTTATAAGGACACCATTCATATTGCATTAAGTGCCCACCCTACTCCAGTATAAGCTCATCTTAACAAATTACATCTGCAACAACCCTATTTCCAAATAAAGTCATATTCTGAGGTTCCAGGAGGCATATGAATTTGAAGAAGGGAGGACTCTCCAGCCCACTGCAACTTTCTCCCTAACTAAGTAATAAAATCACTTACCTGAAAGGTTGTGTCTTATACAGTATTGCTCTGCATCCCTTGCACACACTCAGTGGCCAATAAATGTTTGATGAAGCAGAAATTGATAAAGATGATGGATTTAAGCTGTACTTTGAGGATAGATAAGAAGAAAAGATCATACAGCAGGATACAGCATAGATTTTTAGTTTCACTCTTACTGTATCTTTTTGGAAGCTTTGATGTCAGAAACTAATACACTTCCACAAGAAATTAGCATTTTTATATAGCTAATCAGAGATCCATGTTGTTTCATCTTGATTTGATTGAAAATAAAGTTAGAAAAAGATTGGAAATGATTTTCATATTTTATCTCAGCTATAGTAACACGTCTTTAATATTTATTCTCAGATACAACAGTGCTATGACATTCTACTGGACCTGGCAAATTCCTCCTAGGAGTCATAGACTGCTGAACTATGCAAACACTTCCCCACAGAATCATTAACTTCTCAGTTCTTTAGCTAAGAAGGGAAGAAAATCAAGTTCATCCCATCCTTTCTCCCTCCCTGGTCATCTTGGTGGCTGCTCTTGGTTGGTGGCCATCCTATACCTAAGGCAGATGGATGGTGGCCACGAAGAAGAGGAAAAAACCACTGATGTCATCAACTCTAGGCTCCAACTCGTTATGAAAGGTGGAAAGTGTATGCTGGGGTACAAGCAGACTCTGAAAATGATCAGACATGACAAAGCAACACTGGTCATCCTCACCAACAGGAGCCCAGCCTTGAGGAAATCTGAAATAGAGTACTATACGCCATGTCAGCCAGAAGTGGTGTCCATCATGACAATGGCAATAATATTGAACTGGGCACAGCACGTGGAAAATACTACAGACTATGTACGCTGGCTGTCATTGATCCAGGTGAGTCTGGCATCATTACAAGCATGCCAGAACAGATGGGTGAAAAGTAAATCATGCAAAATTATTCTTTAATAAAACTGGCCGGAGCTTGTTTAAAAAAAAAAGATCAAGTTTAAACTCCTTGTTTATACAAGGATAGTTATTAATAGGGACCATGTCTATTCCAATTTCCTTTGTACCTTCTATGTTGTTTACGTAACTTGTTTTCATGGCCTCATGTTCCATAGGAATTGAGTTTCTCAAGCATCAGAAATCACAACTAGCTATAAATTAGATAATACAGCTTCATTCAGTGTTATTACTTATGATGTCCAAAGGGTAGGAATATGAAGTCTGCCTGGTTTCTTGTGATCTTCAAGCACTTTTTAAGATGAAAAGATACAAAAGGTCCCCAATGATGCTATACCTCAAAGATGCTGAAATGTTAAGTAGGCTCAAAAAATAAAGATGATTTTCTCATTTTCTATTTACTTCTGCAAGCAACCCATGTGTAGGAATTCATTTTCTCCCCAAAGAAATCAATAAAGGTGCTTTCATTTTGAATGTAAACAAGATAAAACTGAAAGTCATTTTTATTTTTTTCTGAACTCACTACAGTTCTAAAGCAGTTCACCCCATTAAAATTATTGCTTGAAATTTTGCCCAAGTATCCAAAGCAATTCTCACATCCCATAAAAGACAATAGTAGGGACCACCATACAGATAACCAAAAAGCCAGGTGCTTACATAATGAGGAATTAATCTCCCAAGGGGCTGCCTATACCCCAAATATGATCCATGCATGCTTTCCCACCTTTCCTGAATTTTCTCCACTATAATCTAGTTTGATTTAAGTTTCTAAAGCTTGGTTTCAAATTCAAATCCTTTCTGAGAGAGAGAGAACTAAAAAACACACTTGCCCCATCAAATGTACGATATTAGATCATACCTGGGTAGAGACCTGAGGAAATGGGACCCTACACAGGTACATGTTCACAAGTATGAGAACTATATTTGCAACACTACTTGAGTCACAGAGCATGTCTTTCCTCTTTTCTATATCTTCACAATAATCCCATAGAAGGTGTTTTTGATTGAGGTTAAATTCACATAACATAAAATTAACCATTTTAAAGTATACAATTTAGCCTCATTTAGTACATTCACAGTGTTATGCAGCTCTCACCTCTACTAGTTCCAATGCATTCTCATTACTCCAAAATTAAACCCCTTATCCATTAAGCAGGTAGCCCAACTCTCCCCTCCCTCTAGCCCTGGAAACCACCAATCTGCGTTCTATCTCTATTTTTTACCTTTCCTAGATGTTTCATATAAATTGAATCATGCAGTATGTGGCCTTTCTGTGTTTGGCTTCCTTTACTTAGCATAATGTTTTTGAAGTTCACCCATATGATAGCATATTGGCACTTCCTTCCTTTTTATAACTGAATAATATTCCAATATATGGTTGAACCATATTTTGTTCATCCATTCATCCATCGATGGAAATTTGGGCTGTTTCCACATTTTTGCTATTGTGAATAATGCTGCTATAAATACACACATACAAGTATTTGTCTAGCACCTGTTTTCAGTTCTTTGGGGTATATACCTCGGAGTGGAATTGCAGGGTCATATGATAATTCTGTGTTTAACTTTTGAGGAACCACCAAACTGTTTTTCACAGCGGCTGAACCATTTTTCATTCCCTCCAGCAACGTATAAAGATTCCAATTTTACCACCTCTTTCCCAAAACTTGTTATTCTCTGCATTCTTTTAGTTTCTTTTTATTGTAGCCATTCTCATGAGTGTGAAGTGGTATCTCACTATGGTTTTCATTTACATTTCCCTAATGACTAATGATGTTGAACATCAAATGCTTTCAGTCCATGCTCCAAAGCTGCAATGCCTTTGTAAAAACCTATATGACGCCCAAAACACTCTGTCAATAGGATTATATCAATGTTAACTTCTTAGTTTTGATCATTATTTTATGGCTTTACAAAATGTTAACATTAGAGAAAACAAGTGAAAGGTATGTGAGAACTCTGTACTATATTTTCAAATCTTATAGAGAATTTGGAAATTTGGAAATTCAGGAAATCAAATCACTGCTACTACTTTGGATTATATTCTTCCAATTCTTTATGAATGCATGCATGTGTATGTGGTATAATTTTTATGATAATGAGATCCCAGAATTCATAATATTTTTCTTGCTTTTAAAAACTTCCTCCCAGCTATACTGAAATATAATTGACATATAATAAACTTTACATATTTATGGTATACAATTTAATGAATTTTGACATATTTATACACCAGTGAAACCATAACCACAATCAATGCAGTGAACATATCCATCACCCCAAAGAGTTTCCTTAACCCTCCGTATTGTCCTCAAAGCTTTTCCTTTTACCCACCTCTCCACTCTTTTCTGAGGCAACCAAAGATCTGCTTCCTATTATGATTGATTGCTTTGCATTTTCCAAAATTCTACATAAGTGGAAATATAAACTATGTACTTCCTTTGCCTTGGCTTCCTCCACTTAGCATAAGTATTTTGAGATTCACGCATGTTGTTGTGTGTATCAAGGGTTCATTCCTTGTTATTGCTAGCAGTATTCCACTGTGTAGCTGTAACAAAACGCTCATTCATTCACCTGTTGATGGACATTTGGCTGTTTCAGTTTGGGGCTATCTTGATGAGAACTTCTATGAACATTCAAATACAAGTCTTTGGATATATGCTCTCTTTCCTCCTGGGTAAACATCTAAGACTGAAAGGGCTGAGTCATATGATAAATGTACGTTTAACTTTTTAAATGTCAAGCTGTTTTCTAAAGCATTTTACATTTCCACAAGCAGAGCATGAGACTCTAGTTGCTTCAAATGCCCAACAACTGGTATGGTCAGCCACTTCAATTTTAGCCATGCTGGTTGGAGTGTAGGGTCATCTCATTGTGGATTTAATTCACATTTCCCTAAAAGCTAAAATTAGCAAGCCTCTTTACATATGCTTTCTTGCCATTCTTATATCATTTTTGATGAAGAGTTTGTGTAAATCTTGATCATTTTTAATTGGTTCATTTCTCTTTTATCACTGAGCTACAAAAGATCTTTATATATTTTGGTACACATCCTTTGTTAAGTATATGTTTTACACTATGTTCTGCTAGTCTGTAGCTTGTCTTTTCATTATCTTAGTGTTTTTTGAAAAGAATTTTTAATTTTTATGTAGTCCAATTTATAGATTTTTTTCTATCAGATTTCATGTTTCTTATATCATATTTAAATCTCAGCAAACCCAAAGTCACTAAGAATTTCTCCTGTGTTTTCTTCTATAAGTCTTGCAGTTTTAGATTTGGTATTTGGGTCTATAATCCATTTTGAGTCCATTTTTATGTATGGATCAAAGTTTGTTTGTTTGATATATGAATACCTAATTATTTCAGCACCATTTCTTAAATTGTCCTTCCCTATTGGATTGTTATGGCAACATTATCAAAAATCAGTTTCTATATATTATTTCCATACTCTCTCTTCATTTATTTTTTTTTTTTACATTTTATTTATTTATTTGAGAGAGAGAGCACAAGCAGGGAGGAGGGGCAGAGGGAGAGCGAGAAGCAGACCCCCCGCTGAGCAGGGAGCCCAATGTGGGGATCGATCCCAGGACATTGGAATCATGACCT
Source organism: Mirounga leonina (assembly GCF_011800145.1). NCBI lineage: Eukaryota > Metazoa > Chordata > Mammalia > Carnivora > Phocidae > Mirounga > Mirounga leonina. Next base: position 1,566,704 of record NW_023270244.1, read on the forward strand.
GAGCACAACGCAGATGCTTAACCAACTGAGCCACCCAACACCCCTCATACTCTCTCTTTTGTCCTATTGATCTATTTATTTTAACATCCATACCACGCTATCTTGATTATGGTACTGTATAATAAGTCTTAAAATCAAGTAGTGTTAGCCATTCAACATTGTACTTTTTTTCTAATTTGTTTTGACTATTCAAGGTCTTTTCCATCTCCATATAAATTTTAAAATTAGTCAGTTAATGTCTACTAAAAAGGTTCTGGAATTTCAATTTCAAATGTTGGATTTCTAAATTATTTTGGAGAGAATTAACGTTTAACACTATTGAGTCTTTTTTAAAATATTTATTTATTTATTTGTCCGAGAAAGAGAGTGCACACAAGCAGGGGGAACAGCAGGCAGAGGGAGAAGCAGGCTTCTTGCTCAGCAGGGAGCCCGATGCGGTGCTCCATCCCAGGACCCTGGGATCATGACCTGAGCCGAAGGCAGCTGCTTAACCGACTGAGCCACCCAGGCATCCCCAATCATGCATAAACATGATATGTTTTCCACAGCTAACTAGGTCTTCTTTTAATTTTTCTCAGCCATGTTTTGTAGTTTGCAGTACACAGGTCTTGCACATCTTATGTCAAGTTTATTCCTAAGTATTCCTATTTTTTTATATTATTATAAATGACACTGTACTTTTTAATTGTTCATTGCCAGTATATAGAAATATGACTAACTTTTGTATATTGACATTATATCCTACAACTATGATAAACTCATTTATTACAGCAACTCTTTAGTGGACTCCATAGAATTTTCTACATAGACAATCCTGTCATCTGCATGTATAGAACAATTTTACTTCTTCTTTTCCAATATGTTTGCTTCCAATTTCTTTACTTTCCAAACAGCTTTACTCTGTTTGAATTAACAAAAATGTACCAGGTGTTGTGGGTCAGTAGACATCACCGAAGGTAGCTAGGCCTGAATCATCTTTTAAGAAGCCACTTAAGAGTCTCACTATAGAAGGAAATCAGAGTAGCAACAGAATATGAGGTAAAGGTGAATGGCCTGAAGCAGGAGCTGGGAGTAGGGAGATTAGAAGCTGAATCAGGGCCACACCTCTCACACCAAGGAACGGGCACTGGGGAGGCTTTCCTTTGCATGCGTCTTACTCCACAAGACAAAACACCAGTGGCCAGGCAGTCAGTGTTAACTAGACAAGCATCAATCAACAGAGAGAGCAACACAACTGGTCAGTTAAAATAAGAAACTCTTGTCTTCTTTTCTCCCTCTTTCCTTTTCTAACACAATGAAGGTTAGAGCCTAGAAGGAGAGGAGGAAGCTAAATGAACTAATTCTGTCCCCCAGTGTGAGGGTGGGGGATGCAGAATAAAAGATCAGGTACTACCCACCCCCCACCCCCACACAAACATACATACTACAGTCCCTATGATACGGACAAGTTTTTGAATCAGATATGAGATTGGAGCTTTAAACAAATTCTAATAACTAGTTACCAGGAAATTACGACTTTTTTTCCCCCTAAGATGCTGTTAAGGAATCTGCTATCAGAGAGGGAAGGGATATTTAACATAAGTCAATGGGGGGGTGGGATGGGAGTGTAACAACAGAAAACTAAGATAGGTCAATAAACCAGATATATCTGGTTTAAAGATGTCTCCCTGTTATATTAGTTGATTGAATATAAATAATGAATTTATCTGGATAAAACCAGCTAAAAAGACCTTCCTATTTGATGCTGGAACGTCAAAAGTGTTCTGGTGGATCCCATGACCTGGGACCCTTTGAACTGGGTGGGAGGAAGCATCTGCAAGTTCTCAAAGCAAGTGGTCCAACAGAATGAGAAGATCCATTTAAAATGCATTTGTTGGGCCTCCATTTCCTTGATAGCAAAGTGGAAAAGATTGCACTAAATTCCCTTTGATCCTCTTAGCCCTACTTTCTTTGCTTTTTCGAAGTGGCCAATTCATATTCTCCTATTGCTTCTAAAAAGTTCAGGTTTATCTCAAAAATATTATCTATCCCTCAAATAGGTCATGCCTATGCATACCTATGAACTTTCACATATATTGCTCCCTCAGCCTGGAATGCCTCTTCCCCACCTACCTCCTAGAAAATATCCCCTCATCCTTCAAGATCAGTTTCTTGAATCCCCTTCTCTCACTGCCCAGGTGAGAATGACCGCTTGCTCTTCTCTAAGTCTCACTGCTCTCAATCTATTCCTCCATGGCAAAGACTTTTTAAAAAAGAGGAAGTGGCCGGGGGTGGATACTGAGTTGTGTCAGCTGTCTTCTCCCTAATCCACTTCTCTTTTAAGGAGGAAACCCAGCTTCAGGCCAGCTTCCAAACAAGTGTTCATACAAAACCTGGGTAATGGAAGAACAAGAAAAGTGAAAGCCATCAGAAAGGCTAAGCCAATATATAAATAAAGAGATGAGCCTGAGAGAGCATGGAGAGCACAAGAAAGAGCGCATCGACAAGTTCATGAGAGCTTGCAGTGAAAGGACAAATGGTGCTGGCATAGTGTGGAGAGGACACCTCCGTACCCCAGAGCCCGGCAGTGTGCAGTATACGGAAAGGGGAAGAAGTAGGTGTTCTGTTACGCTATGTATATGGATTGCCTTTGGCATTTTTAAAGAAACTTCCATAGAATTTAAATTGTTTTTCAGTCTTTCTACATTCAAGCTACTGTGTGAACATGACCTGTAGTGAGGCCAGGGCTTTGAGCTAAGTGGCATCTGTCTTGTAAATCTTAGCAACTTGTAATTATATTTTCACGTCTGTTTTCTCCTCTCACTCGCTCCCCCCACCCCCCACCCAGATTCTCCTGGAGAGCAAGGACTGTGCCTTATTTATTCATTTCCACTGCCCCTATGAATGAAGGATTCATCTAGAAAAGGAGCCTTTTTCTGGAACTCTACACACAGTCCCCAGCCCGGTTCTAGAGGCATACAAATGGCTATGTACAGAAGGCTTCAGAGCTCTGGGTCACACGGGTTGGATTCCAATCCCAGTCTTGCCACCCACTCTAGCTGTGGGCCCTCAAACTCCTGAAGTCTCAGCTCTCTCAACCGTAAAATGGTGGACAGCACTGCACTGCGTTTTATGCAGTTTAAGCAAAATAACACATATTAACTATTAACTACAGTGTTCAACACAGGCAAATGTATACATTATAAAGAGAGATCTATAGATCTCAACATAGCGTATCTGAATATACTCAAACATACAGATAGATTCAGCTTCCATTCCGAACCTTCCCTTAGAAATATCCTTATCTCTTAGATATGTATATATTTAAATCTGGTATTGTCTAAAAAGGAAGAAACAGCAATAGTAACACTATCACAGTTATTATAAGTATATTTAATTGACTGAGAGAGAACATTAAGCACATGAAACCTGAATGTATACATCACTTTATTAATCTAACTCATTTTGCATCATACACATATCTGTCAGGCAAAGGTTAATAGAGAGTTTATGAAATTTGGAATGCAATTAAGTCTCACAGGAATCTCAGTTGGAAGCCATGCCAGTTTCTATGGCAACCAAAGGGCTCAGGCAAAACGTGGGGGGATGGGAGTTAATTCAAAGGCAAGATAAGCACATAAATATAGCTCTTGTCTACCTTTTCTTCTGAGCTCCAAAAGCAGTCTTTGCTGCATTTAAATTATTATACAAAGGGAAATATAAATCAGATTAGCTTTTTCATTTCCTAGAATTAAATATACTTTTGCAAAATGTTTAAAGGTGATTCCAGTTTTTAAATATGTATCACTTCTCTGCATATCCAGTTTATGAAGCGTGTCAGGTATGAGTCCCAAATTCCTCGGGGAAGCCAGGGGAAAATATAGAAGAGGAGATTAAAAGAACAAAACAAGATGTCCAGGATGATCAGAATACACTGAATAACCTCAACACCAGCTAATCGGGTTTTACTTAAGATCTCAGAAGTTGCAATCAGGCCAAAGGGAGAAAATATGTTCACAGGTAGAATTGGTTTTCTTGTTACGAATTTCACAGCATCATTGAATTAAAGGAGACTGCAGTGATCACCTGATCAAAAACCTTCATATTATCACCAAAAATACTTACCTGAAGAAATTAATTTAGTTCCCTAATTTAGTTGAGGGAGCAAGATATCAACACAGCCTTGGCTGGAATCTCAGACCCCTGACTACAGCTCACTCTGCATTCTGTACACCACTTTCTTCTGCTTCACTTTTACAAACAAAATTTAGGTTCCAAAATTTAGGAACATTCTTAAACCATTTTCCTTCCCAAGTAGTTTCTAACCTTTGAATTCCCTGAATCTAGATGGTTGCTGATGGTCTGATTTGTTTTGTAAGACCAGTTGAATCTTATTTTTTATACACTCCACCTAAGCTTTTAATTTGGTTCACATTTGACAAGCAACTTCAGATTTACCATGAACCCTGCTTTATGAAAGTTCTGCAATCACTCATCTGTTTTATGCTGACAGTCCAGCTGCTCCAAGTTCATTGGAAGCAGTTTGCACCTGTATATGTCCTATGTAAGAAGAGACTGAAAGACAAAAGAGGCTGGACAAATTCACATAGGAGCCACCAAATGCTAATAAAAAATAGAAATCATTGTTGTCCCAAATCCAAGTCTCTGAGGAGAAATCTTGCAAATGGAAATTTCCCCATGATTTTAAAACTGTTTGCGCTGCATTTGTTATGATGTTGTGAGAACCTCACGACTTTGGTAAAGAAGAGTGAGTTGTAGAAAGAAAGATCCATCTATGATGACCATGATCAGAGTGAAAATTCCAGGCTCATTTGGCTGGACCCCATCTCAGGAATCTCTCCCCACTGTGTAGTGGTTGATTAACCCCAGTGAGGCTGGGCTAGCTTGAAAAACTTCAGCTCTCTGCAGAAATGGGGGCTTTTGTTAGTGCCAACATCATGGAATGTTTGAGATTGCTATGGAAACTTGGTTGGGATGAACCAAGCCACACCCTAGTTAGAGAGTCAAGAACACAGCAGCTAAAGGTTCTTGAAGAACTCAAGAAAACCATATTGCATAACCTCAAATCTTCATTTTGTGACCTCAAGTTATTTCTTTGTAAAGGGAAGAGAAAATGGAATAAAGAAAAATTGAACAGCATTATAATTTGGCCAGCACTTTAAAACAGTGAACTTATGCTACTCTCTCAATGTTTGCATTAAATAAAGCCTGCATTTTCTAACTTTGTTTTAAATAAATATAATGGAGAGATTCCATAGCGGACAACTCATGGTGACCTCTCTGTGTCTCTGCATACATGCAAAAAAAGTGCATGGTGCAGATGAGGGAACAGGTGGCTGGACTAGAATCTAATTTTCCTTCTCTAAAGACTGAGAAAAGATATCAAAATACAGATAGAATGCTGTCCTTATCTCTACAAACCACATCCTCTCTGAACTTCTGTCTTCTCATTCATAAAATGGAGATAATCCCAGCCAGCCTACCTCGCAATGTTATTATGTGGAGAAAATGAGATCGTAATTGGAAGTTTTGATTTATTGAGAAACTTACCCTGGGTGTAGCAACCGCTGTGCTTGCTTTCCCTCTATGTTCTTTTAAGGGACACTTCCCCACCCACAGCCTCTACCAATTAGACAGCTATGTTTTCTCATGTGACCATAGCAATTTTCACATGCCCACTCAGCCCCACTCCATCACCACTCCAATGTCTGGCCAAAGACATGTGTGGCCTTGCTCAAAATGATAAACTGCATCAATCAGACTGACTTCCCCAGAAATTTGAATCAAGATACATGGGGCAATAAAATAGCATGCGAGCAGTCAGAAGTGGCTAAAAGGTCCAAATGGGTTGAGCAAGGTCAAGTTATAAGAAGTTATAAGAAGCATAAGGATGAGGAAGGAGGAGTCAGTTGGTAGTGAACAGAAAAGAGACCTGAGGAGGGTAGCTGAGTCCCACTGAGAACAAAACACTGGAGTAGATGGGCCTGCCACCATCAGAGCTCACCAAAACTTGCTAGAAACAACAGTCATGAGATGTTGTTTATCTTACATCCTACATAATTCTCTGTATCTCCTCTACTGCCACCTTAATCCATTATTATAAAATTAGTTGATTAACTGATTAATATCCTTCCTATTATTTTTTTTATTTTAAGAGTGTATCTGAGCAAAAATCGGTTCAAATCAGGTGGCACCAGAAGTGGTTAAGACTGCTCCACCAAAGGAGCTCAGAGAGAGACTTTTATAGAGAAAAGGCAAAGCAAAGTAAGGCAATTACTGATGGCTATAGCTTAAAGCCTAGTTGGCTGTTTGTGATTGGTTGTCCTTAGCTTTTGTAGTTGTTGTTTTTTTTTTAAAGATTTTATTTATTTATTTGACAGAGAGATAGAGAGAGAGCACAAGTAGGCAGAACTGCAGTCAGAGGGAGAAGGAGAAGCAGGCTCTCCGCTGAGCAGTGAGCAATGTGGGGCTCGATCCCAGGACCCCGGGATCATGACCTGAGCCGAAGGTAGCCGCTTAACCGACTGAGCCACCCAGGTGCCCCCCTTAGCGTTTTGATCTTATAAACTTGAGGCATTTACCAGCTTAGATTTGGGTTTGCTTCCACAGGTTACCACAGTATTAGAGCCACATCAGTCTGATGGCTTCCTTGCTTAATTAAATGAATAATTCCCCCACTTTTAGTCATCCTCTCATATGGGAGAGGTTGGCCAAAAATTTGATATTGGCACCACTCTCAGTGACCCCCAGAGTTAAGTTGCTCTTGTCTCATTGTGGAACTCATAGGTTATGATGTCAGATCTGCGTAGAGTTGTTTTTGCTGTTCATGTGGTTGTTCATCTTGTTTCTGTTTCTCCAAGCAGAGTGAGACCATCTGATGTGTTGCTGACGGCTGGGAACATGTATTTAAGACCTCTGAGAGAACAAAGCACACCAGGGAGACTACAGTGATAACTAGTAGGAGCTAACAACAAGAGACTAGAGTATACTCTAGGGGAACCATAAATCAAAGCAGTTGGTATCAAATAAATCAAAGAATGTACCTGAAGGGGCATCAACTTATTTTAGCCAAGTGGCTTGTTTATTGATTCCTTGTATTTGCTACAATAGCAGAGGTGTTGACACAGTTACAGTAGGAGAATTTGCTATCGCACAGACTCCTCCCTGTTCAGTCACTAAGTAATCTAAAGCAATACTATTATCTAAAACCCCCTAGCAAGAATCTAGCGACTTTTGTTGGGAAGCTATTGCTTTAGCAGCAGATTCAGGAATACTTGAGAAAGTTAAAGAGCATGGCTTCTCATGAATTAACAGAGAGAAAAAGCAAGTAGCAAAAAGGCAAAAAGAATAAAGTTTTCATATTGGAGATGAAGACCTTGATCCATGATCTTGGAAGAGCTATCCACCACAAGATGCCATCTGCTTCTGGAGAGGAACCTCCCGAGTCAGTTTTTAGATCTCCAGCTGCCATGCAATTCGAACAGTCTGCAAGAGCCCTTTTTAGTTGGGGGATGTGAACCCAGGGTTCAAAGCCCTGAAGTTTAACTGCCATCTGGGTAGAGAGGAAGACCTGGTATGGTCCCTTCCAAGGTGGTTTGAGGACAGTCTTTGTTTTTAGTGATTCCAAATCAGAAGGGTAGAACAAAATTGGAAATGCTAGTTTGGAAAGTTTAGCCAGATATTCAAGTAAACAAGAAAAGTTCAGGATCCAGCTTGGTTTATGGATATATAACAAAACCTCAAAGATAATCAGCAGAACTAGAATCTGATATCTACAAGATTGTGTTATAATTTTCTACTGAAAATTTTTTTCCTCTACGATCACCTTCATTTCTATCAAAAATAAACACAGTAAGGCTAATTTGTTTACAAAATAAGTCCAGTCTCATTAAACTTGTTCTGATTATTTACATAAGTGCAATAAGAATAGTGATTGACCATGTAAGATCTTTTAAAATCTGCTTTACTGTAACTTGTATAAGAAATCATAAATCCATCTTTTAAAAGTCTTTTAAGACAGGGCGCCTGGAAGGCTCAGTAGTTAAGCAGCCGACTCTTCATTTCGGCTCAGGTCATGATCTCAGAGTCCCGGGATAGAGCCTCATATTGGGATCCCTGCTCAGAGGGGAGTCTGCTTGGGATTCTCTCTCTCCCTCTGCCCTCCCACACCCTCCTCCCTCCTGACTCACTCACACTCTCTCTCTAAACATAAAATAAATAAATCTTTAAAAAAGTTAAAGAATAAAAGCCTTTTTAGGCTAAGAAACAATCCAAGAATCCACCATCAGACTTTAACTGGAATACCTATAGATTGGATATATTTCTCTTTTCTTGATATCCCCAAGATATCCTGAGGTGCCTCCGCCTTTCAGGAAATGACCTTCCTTACTCACCTTACTCACCTGTAGGCAAGGTACCAGGCCAGTTTTTCCAAAAGGCTTTTATTGACTCCTTAAGGTCAATCTTAGTTCCCAAAACCCATCTGGTCATATCAGATTTTATGCATATTCTCAAACATGAAATCCAAATCGAAGCTTTGGTAATATAACCAATGTTTCCAATTGGGTCTTGTTATAAAGAGAACAGATTTTCTATGAAAGTATAGTTACTTAGCATATAATATTAGTTTCAGGTGTACAACATAGTGATTTAATAATTATATACATTATGAAATGCTCATTACAGTAAGTGTAATTATCATGTGTCAACATACAAAATTATTACAATATTATTGAATCACACTCCCTATGCTGTACTCTTTATCCCTGTGACTTATTTGTTTTATAGCTGGAAGTTTGTACCTCTTAATCCCCTTCACTTATTTTGCCAATTCCCTCACCTCTTTCCCCCCTGGCAACCACCAGTTTGTTCTCCGTATTTATGAGTATATTTGTTTTATTGTTTGATTGTAAATGTGGTAAGGAAGAACTAAGAAATTCAACTAAGATGGAAGTCAAGGGATGCCTATGTTCTAGATTCAGAGGCATGTTTCTTGGAATATTTGAGTAAATCCTTCCACAATGGAATTTCAAAATGTTTTTCTTTCCCTCTAGGTACATGGTTTCATTTTAGCTTAGGGGAGAAGGCCTTTAAAAAGTTCCTATCAGGCTTTGAGTATCAGCTTCCAATTTGACCAACTTCTGACCACAAAGCTACTTTAAAAAGAAAAAATTCTTTTAAATATTTTGTCAGGTTCTAGCTGGAACAAACAGTAAATATCTCTGGCAGTATCGAACAACCCTATGGACACAAGAGGGGTCCCCAAGTAGGGTGCAAAAGATAGTACCTTCCCAAGAGCCACTCCCAAAGATAACCAAAAGAGAGAAAGACTTAGCTTCCCTGAGAGCTGGCAACACGTGGTAGGACCCTAGCTGCAAATGGGGTGCTGCCCACATTTCTGTCCAGTCATACTTTGGAAGGTCCCAAACTGGTCATTGCCCAACTGGTTCTCAGGACACAAAATGAGACAAACAAGAAGGCAAAACTGTCCCTGGGAGAAAAAGGATTGATAATTAATATTTTTTTCCTGCTAATCTGAGTTTGGAAAGGAAGGGGCAATGCAAAATTTTATCTTCCTCTCTCAGCCAGGTACCACAGATAGAGATTTGCAAGAGCTGACCTTGCTAAGAATTCTTACCCTTAGCTGACTTCTGCTAATTTTCCCTGGATGCTGTCTGCAGGCTCCAGTGAGTGGATTGTCCCAGCAGGTCTCATCCTGGTCACCAGAAAACACAGAGGGGAAAAATAACTTTCTATCTTCCCTTTATAGTGTGTGCCTGGCTGAGACCCCTTTTTTTCTAGGGTACCTCATAAATGGGTAAGTGTATCTAGGTTAAAAGTTCTCCAGTGTGGCTGCTATAATTCAAGATTAACTTTGGTAAAGTTAACCTACTTATTCAGTCTTAAAACAAAACTCTATTCACCTGAGGTCTCACCCTGGAGCCAGTGCAGTTTAAGTTGGACCCAGGCTGTCCCCAGACCCAGTCCAGCTTCTGAGCCAATCCCAGTCTATCCTAGAACCCAGTCCAATTCCAGACCCAGTCCAGTTTCTAAGTTCTAATCCAAGTCCTGCCAATTTCTGGACCTAGTCTAGGAAAATAAATGCTCAAATAGTCTGAAAGCTTATAACACAAAAGCTTCAGAGCTAAGAACTGAGATCCAAGATTCAAGAAGGACTTACCCATGACCTCCAGAGGCAGAGAAAAAGCAATGAGTTTTAGGGGCTCAACAGGTACCTATGGCTGGTTGCTCATTGCTCCTGGGGACGGTTGGGAGTCTTCTTTGGCTCCCTCTTCTTACATTAGAACTTTAAAAAATTAAACTGCTGGCATACTAAAAATTTTAAGAGTTTATTTCAGCAAAAATTGATTCAAATCAAGAGGCACCAAACCAGTAGTGGTTAAGAGGTTCTTCAACACAAAGTCTTAAACCTACTTAAATGAGTTAATTTGAGTCTGTCTCTGCAACCAAAGTCTTATAAGCACTTGCTGGTTAACCTTCATCCTTGGCTTAGAAAAAGAACTTTCCTTAAGTGTTGTAGTAACACTTGATTTAACTACCTGAATTAGTTGTAGGTTTGTTCTCCCTTACAAGGAACACATACACACATACACACACACACACACACACACACACACCCCTACACTATTGCCTTGAGTTTCCAGCATTATGTCTTAGCTGAACAAGGCATATTTTTCCCATTCAGGAAAGTAACACACTAATTGGCTAATCCATTAGAAGAAATTTGCTTATATGAATAGACTTTCCTATCTGTTAAAACAAAGAGTACACAGTTTAGCAATTTAGGGATGAAGGAGTGGCTCCATGAAATTAAAGGGAGTTTTGAGACCAGCTGAATTGCCAAAGAACCAAATTGGGTTCCAAGACAGCGGGAGCCTGGTTTTTAGTTATGGATCAGATTTTCCCACAACCCACAGAAAAGGCATAGAAGAAAGTATCATAAAATGTTAGAACCAGAAGAGATCTCTGAGGTCATCTATCCCATCTCTTGCCATGGTCAGAAAATGGGCATGAAAGGCAGGTCACATGACTTGTCCAAGACACAGCATTGTAAGAAGATGCCACATGAGCAGAGCTCAGGTCCATCCACTCCCTTGGCCTAGACCTTCCCCGTTGTACCACACAGCCTTATTAAAATCCAGCTCCTTTTTTTTTTTTTTAAAGATTTTATTTATTTATTTGAGAGAGAGAGAATGAGAGAGAGCACATGAGAGGGGGGAGGGCCAGAGGGAGAAGCAGACTCCCTGCCGAGCAGGGAGCCCGATGCGGGACTTGATCCAGGGACTCGATCCAGGGACTCCAGGATCATGACCTAAGCCGAAGGCAGTCGCTTAACCAACTGAGCCACCCAGGCGCCCAAATCCAGCTCCATTTTGCCATCTCCTTTGGTCATTGACAAAGTTTTATCAAGATCACAAAGACCAATATTTTAGAAAAAAGTTTTGCTGAAGCAACTGTGTCTTGTCTACATGAGCACCCTGGCATTTCAAAAGTAGAAGCATGTTGCTTGAGAGATTTATCAAGACTAACAGAGTTTCTGTAAAGCCATGTTTCTCAGCCTGACCTTTCACAAGCAGAGACAACATCCAGGGTTATTTGCAAGGGTTGACTTATGTTTACATTTAGACAAATGATATTGGAAAAATTCAGCAATTTGTTTTCCAGAGTTTCCACTTCTCTAGCTCTGAGCAGAGTTGCTTTATCACCTTATTTTCAGTTTGAGGGAAAAGGAGATAACGGCCATGAACTTGCTGATTTTCAGATTTGAATCTCCCACTCAGTTTCTGCTGATACATTGATAGTTCTTGGCTTTTTGGCTTTTTTCTCTGCTTTCCTTCTTTCTCCTTTCATTACTCACAGGATAGTGACTCTCTCCCACAGTTACTTTCATTTTCCTGCCTTCTCTTTCTCACTCCCACAACATGCAAAGAGACACTCATTTTGCTCTGCAATCACAGGTTTTTTAGCAATTGGGTCCCTAAAAAAACTTTTCTGAGTATTTCAGGATACTTTCCGGATGACTGTGTGATTCATGCTGTTAACTACTTAACATTTTTCATTGTTCCAAGCTTCTCTACAAAAAGAGATTTAAGAATAATCCTCAAAACTCATAGTTATAACAGCATAATAATGACAATCATGATGATAAACTGCAAAATTTCCAAGGCAAATCCTTTCAGTGAGTCCTCAACATCTTAAATAACTTTCAAGACTCCTGAAAAACTTTGCAGTTATGCAGCAACTATCTAGAAAGCATGTAGATATTGGAAGGCACTTTGGCTAACTGCATTGTATTTGGTAAGTTTGTTTTGGTGATGCTTCAGTGCATTCTATTTCTGTGAAGGTTGGTAGGTGTGAAATGCAAAGGCTCAGCTAATATGTTCTGTCTTTGTGAGGGGCACCAAACCAGGAGCCTGGAGACCAGGCTCCCAGTGCCAGTATTAGCAACCAAATAGCTTATGTAACCTGGGCAAGATATTTAACTGTTCTGGGTCTCAATTTTGTCATTTTCTAAATCATGAGGAATTTAAAAAGTCTCTGAAGTTCCTTCCAATTCTATAATTCTACCATTATGAGATTCAGAAAGGATTTTAAGATCATATAGTGCATAAGAATCATCATTATTCAATTCAATAAATGTTTATTGAGGAAAGTCTAAAGCAGAATATGCAAAAAGAAACATGAGAGAACAAAGCACAGAGCAGGACATAATCTCTGCCCTTTAGGTTTCCTCAATCTAGGGTACAGGAAGATGGTATAGGAATCATCAGTCATAAAATCTTGTGTCCCCACTCAAAAAGCATCATGGGGAAGTAGCACTGGCTCATATTGGTATTAGCCTGATGCCTCTGTCACTGCTCCCCAACCTGACCCCCTGGTCTGGTCCATGTGGTCTCAGTCGTCAAGGAGTTGAGGCTCTGGTTGGAAATCAGATGGCATAGAGTGACACAGAGTGATATCTTCCTAATAGATGTTCAAGGATTGCAGAAAGCAGAACGATTAATGCATTTGAGAAATTGGTAAAAAAAAAAAAAAATGGGACAGGGGCTAGGAAAAGAAACTGCTTTTCTGATCTGCAACTTAGCTGCTCCCTAAGTTGTCCTGGAACGTAAATAGCTAAGTACCTGACAGCAATGAAGAGGACTAGGATGCAAACTGAGAGAAAAAGAAGAAGGAGGAGGAAGAATGCATCAACCCTGGGAACAAAAAGGACTGTTATGAAATAACCAGTGGTTTGTAGCAGCAAAGAGCCAATGTCTTTGATCCTGATACCTACAAGGAGTCCTCAGTGAGATGAGAGCACCTGACCAGTTTAGTCTTTTGTGCTAAAGGCCGAAGATGCTCACTGCCATCAGCTCTGTCCTCCCCAGGCACAGGATAACTGACTGCTGTCTAATAAAAGGAGGTGGAAATACATATTGAATAAAGTTGATGCATAGAGCTGGGCAGCAAATCACAAAATTACTGAAGGATAAACCCACAACCATTTGCCAGAGTTGCCTTATCTAAGCTTCTGGCAAACCCTGGAACTATATTCTTATAGAGCAGATCCAAGGTGACCCGCTTTGCAGGCCAACAGATTGTTGTTAACACTACTTCTTCTCTCTAGTCTCTGAAGCCAGTATATCATTGAAAAAAGATCTTACGATCTTATTTATGGTTGTGAGTTTGTGTGCTGTTTATCATGTCAGGAACTGCTTGCCAGCAACAGCAACTAAAGCATTCAACTACACTTGGACTTCATTATGTCTCTGTGAGAAAATCTTAGCATCACTGCCTTGCAACCTGGATTTCTGCCTGACCCCTACCTCCTATCCCAACTTATGAATCTGGATAAAGCTGTGTGACACATTTACTATGTGCCTGTATGAAAAATGGGGACCTTGACTCTCCAGAAGCTTTGTGGGGCCGATATAACCACAAGTGGTAACTGCCGAATGGGTTTTGAGGGCCTGTGTTGGGCAGATGCCTTTGAGTTTCTGTGGTGAACACAGACCATGGTGGGCAGCCAAGGCCTCTGGCAGTGTCTTTCCTGGGAATCACTGATGAACCACAGCAACATCCTTTCAGACATGCATTTAGCTAAGTGCCTCCTGAAATAAAGATCTGGAAACCGTCTCAGGTGGCAAAACAAAGCCAGATTCGACTGGGGCCTGTGGGTCATGAGAGGCTGTGTCTGGGAGAGGGGGAAACAGTGAGAAGTGACCCCACAGGTCCTGTGAACTGGAACGAGGGCTCCCAGCAGCTTCTCTCCAATATGGCACAAGGGTTAGACAGCAGAGGGAAAGAGGCAGGAAAGTCTAGAAAGACGGACTACGGTTGGCTCTGATCCTAGCTTCAGCTCTGTAAAGCTCTCCCTGAACCATCAAGAGACTTGAGGGCAACTAACTCCAGGCTTTGGTGAACTTGATCCTACCACTGGCCCTCCCTCACCCACCTTGCTCACCTCCCTAAAGAAATAAGAAATAAGAAGAAAGCTCTTGCTCTTGGGCCTTGTGGAGCCTCAGGCATGAAAGTGACTGCTCAGAGACTGGCCAGAGCGTGAGAAGAGGAAGGCGTGAGAGCTGGCAGACAAGGAGCAGGGTATCCAAGGGAACAGTGAGAAGGCCTGACCGGGGAGGTTCAGAGGGAGCAGATGGTCAGTCATCAGCTATAGGTGCCGTAGAGATCCATGTAGAAAGGGAACCTGGTGACTTTTTATGACTTAATACTGAAATTCACATTACATAATCAGTTAACCTTTGGTCAAAACCATGCTAAAACTCTAAAAAGGAATTTTTAATTTAGGGATTATAGGCAAAAGGACAGAGTGAACTCTTTGATGGAGTAGTATAAGGGTCAATCCCTCGTATATTGTGACATTTGTTTATGTACATTATTGTCACTGAATTGGATTTGGCAGATGTTTTTTCCTCTAATATCTTATTATGAAAATTATAAAATATACAGAAAAGTTTAAACTTTTTGATGGACATCAACATACCTACTGCTTAAATTCTACAATTGTCATTTTTTGGCTACACTTGCTTCGTTCACACATTTATCCATTAATCTTATTTTTTAACAGCTTTATGAAGATATAATTTATATACCATAAAATTTACTCATTCTAAGTGTACCATCTGGTGAATCTTAGGAAAATTACACAATTGTGCAACATCACAATTCCAGTTTTAGAACATCTCCATCACCCAAAAAGTTTCCTTGTGCTTATTTGCAATCAGTCTTCCTTTCCACTCCCAGCCCTCAGCAACCACTGAGCAACTTTGTATCTCTATGGTTTTGCCTGTTCTAGAAATTTCAAATAAATGGATTCATATAATATGTAGTCTTATATGTTTGGGTGGTTTTTTTCACTTAACATAATGTTTTTCGGGTTCATCATGTTGTAGCAAGTATCAGTACTTCATTCCTTTGTCCTTCTATTAGTTGATGGATATCTGTGGGTTTTTTTTTTCCATTTGCGGGCTATTATGAATAATGTTACTATAACATTCAACTCCAAGTCTTTATGTGAACATGTTTTTATTTCTCTGGGATCCCTTATTGTGAAGCTGAAAAAAGGCTAGGATTTCAAGATGAAAAAAATAAATGAATGATATGGAATTTTTTAAAAATCTAAAGAATATATGAGCCATTTTTGCTATCACTAGGATAGAGTCTGCCTCAAAATCTGAAACTCATGGCAAGAAATGAAGGGAAAGGGCAAGGGAGAAAGAGAGAGTATTTTAATGTCACTCATTAAACCCCAGAATCTTGCTATGCCTTAAGCAAGATACACCCTTGACTTCCCAGTTATGTGAGCTAAAATATTTACTTCTTTTTTTGATTAGTTTGAATTAGGTTTCTGTCACTAGCAAACAAAAGATTTTTCACTACTACACATCAATTCAAAATAAGAAAATGGACAAGAAAGATACACATGATATTTGTGGCACTAAAATGGTGTTTTAAACCACAACTTCCTAACTTCAGTAGAAAGTATGATGAAAGGAGATGGTTTATAAAAAGGGCTATGAAAAAATTATGAGTCTGCATGGCTAAAAGTGCACAGACTGGAGTCCTGTGTGACCACTGAAAAGGACTCACCACAGATGGTCCCTATTCCTCACCGTGTATTGTCACATATAGATCATCCCAGAAATATCAAGGCCAGTGATGAGTGATGATTGCAAGGAACTGCTCTCACTGCATGGTCAGACAAGTTCTTAGAACACAGGAGAAACATGCCATGTCCTGCAGTAGCTGAGACGGGCCACGGGGAAGGGAGGGAGGAGAGCTGAGAGAGCAGCGCGAAAAACCAAGGCCAGTTATGAAAAGCTACCAACCTTGCTTTCTTCTCACTTAAAGAAAAAGAAGTAATTGCACCAACATGTTCCAAATGTTTGGAGTAAACTATGCTCCTGCTCTTTCTTCAGTGACCTGGGCCTTGTACCAACTCTGATCATGCCCTTCTAGGGATTGCAAGTCTATAGCAATTCAAGGGCCAAGACACCAAAAGCCTCCTCTTGACTGCTGCTGACTTACTCACCTCCCCACTTCCTGGCCCTGTTCCTTGAAGCCAGACTAATTTATTCAGCTTCCCAGGCCCTCCCCTAGCCCTGATGATGGCACCCATCTCTCTAGTGCTGCCGCCGCCCCAGACCATGGCTTCTCTTGCCTGTGACCTACCAACACAGTCTCCTAAATTATTTCTCCTTTGGCATTCCTTAGGCCCTGACTATCTGTTTATTCTCCATGCCACAACCAGAACAAATGCTTTTTGTCACTTTATTTTGCAAACTCAAAATTTATAAGAACAGTAGAAGGAACTATCTTTTATCAGACACACCAATTGTTTGCATTTTGCCCCTTTTCCTTATCCCTGGGCTCGCCCACTCTTTCTCTCTTTCATGCACATACACGTGTACATTTTTTTCAAAACTATTTAAAAGTAAATTGCATATAGCATGTCCCATTACCTCTAAGCTCTTCAGTGTGTGCTTAGGACATTCTCTCACATGACCACAGTACAATTGAAGAGGGCTCATCTTAAAGAGCAAATCTGCCTTCATCACTTTCTTCCTACTTCTGCTCTTAAGATAAAAACAAAAATCCTTAACTTGCCCTGCAATATGGGCCTGACCTAGCCCACCTCTTTCTCCAGCTTTGCCATTTGCCATTTGCTTTTTGCTCTAGCCACACTGGCTGTTCTTCGGTGCACAAACAGCCTGTTCCTTCCCACCTTCAGGATTTTTCTGGGAAAGTCTTTTCTGCATAGACACATATCCATCCTTGGTACCTGCCTTTTTTTCTTAGCTAACTTCTACTTATTGTTCAGGTTTTGGTTTCCTATTTTGCTTACTAAACTATGCAACCACTTTCTAAATTGTCTTCACTATCAAATCATGAGCTCCTTGGTACAAAGACTTCATTTTTTATGTTTGTCCTTATATCTCCCAGATCCTTGAGCAGTGCTTAGTACATGGTAGGTCCTGAAATAATATCTGTGCATGAATAAATCTTTCTGGATTACTGAGTGGTAATTACTTATTTACTGTCATTTCCCAAGGGTTACAAACTCCTTACATTCAAAAATGATTTCCTGATTTGATTCTGTATATTCAATGCTCAGTACATGCCATGACACATGACAGGTGTTCAGTGAATCTTTATTGAGTGAATGAACTAATAAATACATATTTATTGAATGTTTAGTATGTACCTTGGCTGCACGAGGCATAACAATGAATAATGTATTCATAATCTCTGGAAAATTTGGTATCTTGCATGTTTTACATATAGTATTTTTTGAGAATTCAGTCAGTTTGTAAACAATATTTATTTCTTGTTTCACATTACAATTTTCTCATTGAGGACTGGACTTGAACCAAAAGTATTACCAGTTCAATGACTTTGTGGATATGCACAACTTTGATTTCCATAACTTCAGTACATATTTGGATTTGGTTCTGATTAGAGTAGTCAGACATCTTGTTTGCAAATGAAAAAAAAAACTATATTTCAGGTAAAAAGGAAAAAATATCTTAAAATCTTTAGTTATGTGACATAATCAAAACTAACTGCAGAAATTCTCAGAGTTCAAGTGCATTGTGAGTCTCAAGAAAGGACAATATTATTTATAAGTTTCCTTATCTTATTTGGCCATGAAATTATATTTTTTTGTTGGTATTTTTTTTAGAATATTTATTAACATCTTGTGAAACTCTGGGATTTCGTGGAACAACACAATAGAAAATGCTGTATTAGAGGGAAAACCCTTTATCACTTCTCAGCTTCCTTCCCTTAGGACCACTGATATGTGTTTGGACTGTCTCAAGGACTCATAAATCACACCCTACCAGATCAGTAGGTGATCCTGTTCCAGGTTATGTGAGGGCCTGTAAGAATCAGTCCTGGAGAATGTGGGGCTTGGTTCACCTCATCAAGCAGTATGATATTATGTTCCTTTTGTTTGTTTTGTTTTGTTTTAGGTCATGGTAAAGGGGCCCCTACTCCCTACCTCCAAACAATTTACATATTAAGAATGAATCAATCCCCTTCAGTAAAGAAGGGTTTTGAAGTATATTAAAACTTCATTTTAATTGCATATTACTATGGTCTGAATAATTGTGCCCCTCCAAAATTCATGTATTGAAATCCTAACCCTTGATGTGATGGTATTTAAAGCTGGGGCCATTGGGAGATTAGTCATGAGAGTAGAATCTTCATGAATGAGATTAGTGTCCTTACAAAAGAGACCTCCCTCCCCTTCTGCCATGTGAAGTTATGGCTAGAAGCCACGCTCTGTGAAACAGGAAGGAGTTCTCATCAGACACAATCTGCCAATGCCTTGATCTTGGACTTCCCAGACCCCAGAAATGTGAGAAATAAATTTATATTGTTTATAAGTCATCCAGTCTACAGTATTTTGTTATAGCTGTCCAAACAGACTAAGACACATATCCTTGTAACTTTCAATAGGGACCAGCATTTTGTGGACTTCTGGTGCAATAGGGATAAGATTCGCCCTTCCATATGAAACTAAAAAAATGTATAAAAGATAAGAAACAATGGTTCTTAAGATATTTGCTATTAGGCAACAAAAGACAGTGATTCCAATTGTCCCAGTTTACTACTTGGGGAAAGTTTTTAGGCCACAGAGTAGAGAGGAGAGACTCAGGCAGAGCCCAGCAATATCTATGAGTTGGGAAGATTGAAGCAGGTCTGAAAAGACCATAGCAGCTCCAGTTTGTAAGTAACAGTACAAGGCAGAAGAGAGATACATAAAAGAGGATTCTGAATACTTGGAAAGGGTTGCTTTAGGTATTCATTTAGTACTGATCAGTGCATGAACGTGAAAAATTATCTGAAGGTGGAGGGAAAAAAACACACAAATAGATGAGAAGGAATAATCTCTGGCACTCACGTAGGGTCAGGAATAGAGGCTGTTCCTTACAGCCAGGGTAGAAAACTTCCTAACCCATGGAGCATTGGGCATTGTACTCAAAAGCATATGTTGCTTCAGTCAAGAAAAAAAATCCTAGAATAAATGCTGCTTTGGTTCCCCCTAAACGTCTTAAAAAGCAATACCTAAAAGCATCAAACCATTTTCAACTTAACTGTGTCCTAGGAAATATCTGCTACAATAAAAAATTAGCAGGCATGCAAAGAAGAAAAATATGATCCATAAGAAGGAGAAAAACCAGGGGTGCCTGGGTGGCTCAGTTGGTAGAGTGACTGACTCAGGTCATGATCTCAGGTTTCAGTTCAGGTCATGATCTCGGGGTTGTGAGATCAAGCCCTGTGTCAGGCTCCATGCTCAGTGAAGAATCTGCTTGAGATTCCTTCTCCATCTCCCTCTGTGTCTTCCCCAAATTGTGCTCTCTCTCTCTCTCTCTCTATTAAATAAATAAATAAATAAATAAATAAATAAATAAATAAATAAATAAAATCTTAAAAAAAAAAGGAGAAAAATCAATTTATCAAAATGGACCCAGAAATGACACAGATGATGGAATTAGACAGGGACATTAAAACTGTTATTAGAACTCTATTCCATATATTCAAGAAGCCAGAGGAAACACTGAACAAGTAGAGCTATGGAAGATATAACAAAAGATCCAAACTGAACATCTAGTCATGAAATCTACAATGTCCGGGATGAAAAACATACTGGATAAGATTAAGGATAAATGGACATTACAGAAAAAAAATGTTAGAAAACTTAAAGACAGGGCAATATGAACTATACAAAAGAATATACAAAAAAAAAAAAGATTCAAAACAAACAAACACAAAAACAGAGGGTCAGTGAGTTGTGGGAGAGTTCAAACCCACCTAATATATGTGCAGTTGGAATCCACATAGGAGGAAAGAACAAAAAAAATAATATTTGAAGAAATAATGGACTGGAATTTTTCCAAATTTAATGAAACTATAAACCCACAGATTGAAGCAGTTCAATGAAGCCCAAGCAAAAGAAACATGAAAGAAACTACACCCAGACATACCATACACAAATTACTTAAAACTGTAAATATTCGGATACTTAAAAACCATGCTGCTAAATAACCCATGGATCAAAGAAAAAATAAAAGAGAAACTGTGAACTATTTTGAACAGACTTAAAACAAAAACACAACATATCAAAATTTGTGAGATGCAGATAAAACTGTACTTCAAAGGAAATTTACAGCACTAAATGCCTACATTAAAAAGGAAGAAAGGTTTCATATCAATGACCTCAGCTTCCACCTTAAAAAACTATTAATAGGGGGCACCTGGGTGGCTCAGTCGTTGAGCGTCTGCCTTTGGCTCGGGTCATGATCCAGGGTTCCTGGGATCGAGCCCCGCATCAGGCTCCCTGCTCAGTGGGAGGCCTGCTTCTCCCTCTCCCTCTCCCACTCCCCTTACCTGTGTTCCCTCTCTCACTGTGTCTTTCTCTGTCAAATAAATAAGATCTTTAAAAAAAAAAAACTATTAATAGGAGAGCAAGTAAACTCAAATTAAACAGAAGAAAGGAAAGAATAATGATAAAAATAGAAATCAGTTAAATAGAAAACAATCACAATAGAGAAACAATGAAACTAAAAGCTCTGAAATAAATAAAACTGATAAATGTCTAGCCAAAGTGTTCAAGAAAAAAGCAGAGAAGACGCAAATTACCAATATCAGAAATAAGAGAAGTGACATCACTTCAGATTCTATAGATATTAAAAGGATAATAAGGGAATAATATGAACAGCCTTATGCCAGTAAATCCAACAACTTAGATGAAATCGACAGGCTCTTTGAAAGACACAAGTTACCAAAGGTGACACAAGAAGAATTCAATTACCTAAATTGGCCTATATCCATTAAATAAATTGAATTTCTGGTTTAAAAACATCCTATAAAGAAAATTATGGGCCAAATGGCTTCACAGGTAAATTCTAGCACAGGAAAGGATAATACCAATTTTATACAAACCCTTCCAGAAAATTGCAGACGAAGGAACCCTTCTCAATTCATTCTACAAAGAGGCTATCATACTGATAACAAAGTCAGACAAAGGCATTACATGGACGAAAACTATAGATGATAACCCTCATGAACATAGATTGCAAAAGTTCTTAACAAAATGTTAGCAAATGAAATCCAACAATACATTAAAAGGATAATGCATCATAATTATGTGGGGTTAGTTGATACAACTTTTAAAAATCAAGAAAATCACCAAATTAAGTCTGAAAAAAGAAAAACCATATGAATGCTTCAATACAATCACAAAAGCATTTGACAAAATCCAACACCCATTCTTCATTAAAACTTTCAGCAAAGCAGGAATCAAAAAGAACATTCTCAGCCTGACCAAGGGCATTTCTTAAAGCCCTACAGCCAATGCCACACTTAATGGTGACAGAGTGGATGTTTTCCCCAAAATCTCAAAGAAGACAAGAACATTCATTCTCAGTGCTTCTATCCAACGCTGTACTAGAGATGCCAGCCAATAAATAAAGCAAGAAATAGCAATACAAGACATCAAAACTGAAATTTTTTCATTGAATTTTTTTCATCAAATTCTCTTTATTTATGTAGAAAATCTATAAGAAACTTACTAGTACCAATGGGTGAATTTAACAAGATTGCAAGATTCAAGGAAATGTGGAAATATCAATTATATTTCTATATACCAGCAACAATCTAAATTCAAAATTTAAAAATTACCATTGACAATGCCATCAAAAAATATGCAATACATAGGAATAAATCAGACAAAGGATGCAAAAGATCTTATCCTGAAAACTACAAAACATTGCTGAAATAAATTAAAAGCAACCTAAATAAATTGAGAGATATATCCATCTATAGTGACAGAAAACAGGTCGGTGGCAGGGGAAGGGGGTGGGCAGGTAGGAGTGGGAGAGAAGAATTACCAAGGATCAAAAGGAGATGTTAGATAATACTTATATTCATTATCATCAGGTTGTCATGATTTCACAGGTGTAATATTTGTTAGTTAACACAACAAGTTTTATAATTTGAATACGTGCAGTTCACTGTATGTCAATTATATCTTTAAAAAAGATCAGTTCAGAATAGCCCAACTCAGATTAATTCTGTGTAAAAATTAGTAAATTCCGTATGGTACCACTAAAAATTGAGTCAAGATACTCCTGATATCTGGAAATATAGAAATAAGGTTATTTTTCTTTTCTGCACTGTTCTCTTTTTATGCCATTTCTAATGTTCAGTCTGGTTTCTTGATCTTAAAGGAAATCAAATATCAGCAACGGAGATAATTAATATAAGGACAAAGAAGAGGAAGGGACTATTTAGATTAGAAAAGCAGAATCTCGGGGCACCTGGGTGGCTCACTTGGTTAACCGGCTGCCTTCAGCTCAGGTCATGATCCTGGGGTCCTGGGATTGAGCCCCACGTCTGGCTCCCTGCTCAGCAGAGAGCCTGCCTCTCCCTCTCCCTCTGCCTGCCACTCTGCCTATTTGTGCTCTCTTTCTCTGTCAAATAAATAAATAAAATCTTTAAAAAAAAAAAAAAGAAAGAAAAGAAGAATCTCAGCATTGTTTTGCTAAGAATGTTGTGTATGGTACATTATTAGTCAGAGGGGAATTAGCATCTGTTCTCTATCCCCTCAAATGAAAAGAGACCACTCTTCACAAAGGTAAAGTGTAAAGAAAAAAATGCATTAAAATGATGGTTTGTGTGCTGGGGTGGGTGCCCATGAGAGCAATTTATTTACAAGCATGAAACACATAGTCTTGATGGAGAGCATAAGAACAGACCATCTAACTTACATGTTTTCTTCTGTTCACCTGGAAAATCCCTCAGGCTAAATCCTAATCTAACTGTTGGCTGACCTCATCACATTTCCTGTCCAAAAACAATTTCCTGAGCTGTGTGTGGCATAGACAGGTGTCATGGGCTAGACAGTTATGGTATCACTTTCCCATTGGTTAGAGGAGCTGGAATGTGAGATGTGCAGACCACAGGAACATCATGTTTTCTTCACGTGGCTCATCATCTATGTCCTTGTCTCCTGTGTCACACATCGGCCGGCAACGTCTGCACCTCTCAGTGGTTCTCTCATTTCCCATTAAGTCCAGGATCATTACATCCCCTAATTCATTACTACCCCATTTTTTGAAACTGCAGCTGATATTTTAAACTCCACACCACACCACACATCTCCTCCAGTATACAGATTTTTTGAAGATCCCCCTGATGGTGTCAGAGAAGACATTGAACAGGGAACCCACAGTTCCTGCTGCCACTGGCTCAGCAAGACATGAAGCCCTTTGTTACAAAAGAAGAATCACCGTGTGTACTCTTTTCCTTCCTAACCCCTACTTGCTCCTGTTAGCAGATATAATAGGCTTTTCCCAAAAAAGACAACTATACGAATAAACGAGGCTTACCTAGTAGAGCCTGGTGGAGGAACATTATCAATATGGAACAGACCTGACCTCCAAGTTCCTCTTTGGAAGATCACCTGGTCTTTTAGAGAACAGCTGATTGTTCAGAGAATTTTGAACTGTAGAGCAGTGGCCTTAGGAATCATCACAGAGCTTGACAAAGCTTAGAACAAGTTTGCTTTTATTTGAACAACATGTTGTAGTCTGAAACTGAACACTTGGTTAGGAAGCAATGTTCCGACCCCATCCCCACAGGACCACATCAATCTGATGGGCAGGAATTTTGAAGATTGAGAATATGTGGTGCCTAGGTAGCAACTTGGCCTGGGTACATCAGCAAATGTTAGTGTTTCTTGGTGACTCCCCACCTCTCCCTTAGAAGAGCAGGAAGGAATCTTTTTATTCAAAGGTGCTGTGGGGGGCGCCTGGGTGGCTCAGTTGTTAAGCATCTGCCTTCGGCTCAGGTCATGATCTCAGGGTCCTGGGATCGAGCCCCGCATCAGGCTCCTGCTCAGCAGGAAGCCTGCTTCTCCCTCTCCCACTGCCCCTGCTTGTGTTCCCTCTCTCGCTGTCTCTCTCTGTATTAAATAAATAAAATCTTTAAAAAAAAAAAAAAAAGGTGCTGTGGGTTTCTGAGAATACAACAGAACACTGACTTTGGTCTCAATTGGAAAGGAGTTTATGAGGCATTATGACAGGCTTTGCCCTTTATCCCCAAGCACAGAACCCTTTCAGGTTTCTCTAAACCACAGTTTTAATACAGTCAATGGTAGGAAACTAAAGTGGAACTCACTCCTTTCTTCCTATCTTTCATAAAGATGAAGAATAGATGACAGGTGAGTTTTATTAATAGGACTTGTGCTTCAGGTGGGCTAATAATATTGATCTATGTTTCAAAAGAAAACCCAGCCTCAGGCTTTCTTGGGCATTTTATTGTTGGAGTTTGGGACCTTTGAGAAAAGTAGCTGGATAGGGCCTGGAGTAGGGGTGGGGGGGAGGATTTTGGTGGAAGTGAAGCTGGGGAAGCTACTAAGGAAAGAATGTTGTGTTGGAGCTCCCATTAAAAGTGGTAGCAGTGGGAGGAGAAAGAGGAGCACCCAGTCTCCCCCTTCATTCTTGCCCCATTTTTCATCAGCCATCGTGGAAATGACTGCCGATGAATCACCCACCAAACTCCCCTCTACTGACACTGAGGTGAAGAAGTAAGCAGGAGGTGGAGGGGTATGGGAGCTGCCTCCTATATGAAAGAGGAGAGAAGTGGGGTCCCTAGTAAAAGGTGTAGCTTAGGTCAGATGTGGGCTAGTCAGGGACTGCCTAATCGGATGTTCTTCTTGGATCCTTAAGCCTTTAGCCACAAGGACCAATGCGGTTGAATATTATATTTGCCACTATTCAGTCTAGGTTTACATGATACTGCCAAGAAATAAGTTGGAAGCATTCAAGAGATACTGAAGACTAAGGAGGCTTAGGCCCTCATGGAAATATTTACAGTTTAAGAAACAAAGAACTAGTTGGCCAGCTGCCTCACCTCCTCAAAGAAGCCTAAACTCCCTGCACTGGTGATCTTCAAATACTGCAGTGCATAAAAATCACCTGAACAGTTGTTTTCAGTTATTTCAGGAGTGTTCATAAATGCTCATTAAAATGTTCTTAAGATATTTGCTTTAAAATATATATCAGATAATTGCAACATCTGTGTCATCTCCGTGCCGGCATCTGTTGATTTTCTTCTCTCGTTCTGGCTCTTAGCATGATGATCTTGTTATTGTATTCTGGACATTTTGGATGTTGTATTTTAAGACTCTAGATCTTACTTAATTTTTTGTTGTTGTTGTTTAGCTGGCCTATGCTGAAACTGGGCCAGTGGTGGAAGAAACACACCCTCTTCTGCTTTACCACTGAAACCGGATGGAAGTTCAGACTCCCTCCCTCAGGCCCCACTGACAATGCCATGGCTGGGAGGTAGGGAGATTACCACCAGGCTCTCTACTTGGCTTACCCGAACACTGCCTCAGCATGGACAGGGGAGAGTACCTGATTACCTCCATTCCAGGGTGGAGGTTGAGGTCCTCCACCTAAATGTCTCCACCTTTTCCTCAAGGTAAAGGTGTGACATGGTTTCTTCCCTGATGTTGTGCTGGAATAGAGCATTTATTGTGAAAAAGTTTGTCTTGCTAGATTGTACCTTGCTAGATTATACCTTTCCTAGTCTTTTTGACAAGAGCGAGCAGGCTTTGATTGAGACTTTGTTTGTTCATGCCCATTGAAATTTCTGGGTTGTAGCCTTCTCCAGCAACCAGACTGGGATATACAGGAAGCAAAAACAAAAGCAAGAGAATTCAGTGTCATATCATTTCTGGAATCCTGGAGTCCCTAACTCCAGCATCTTCTCTTCACCATTCAGAGACTTCCTATGTTTGCTTTACATGTGATGTCCAGAGTTTTTAGCTCTAATTAGTAGGAAGGCCAGAGAGAAACGCACATACTTCATTTGCCCAGAATTGGAAGTCCTACAGTTTATTTTCTAAAATGCAATTTCCTGCCCAGGCTCCATCTAGGAAATTCTGTTGCCATTACATCAGCATGAAGCTCAGAACACACTGAGGAAGTCAAATCCAGAAAGAGGCAATAGGACACTGTTTAAGCCCCATAAATACAACAAAGCTTAATGATCACAATAACAAAAATCTGGGAAGCACAGTCTGTTTTCAAATGATTGTCACAACCCGTGACCTTTAGTCCTTATGCCATTTACAGAACAGTCCAAGGTAGTGATTGACTTGTCCAAAGGCATATGAATAATCAACAAAATAGGAGGAACTGGAAACCAGATTTTCTGATTTCTGGCTATTTTTTAGCCTATTTTAATTCTAGAATTCTTCTGTATTTACGGTTAGCTCCAGCACTCCAAATTTTCCTTTAGGTAAGTGGTTCTCAGTCTAGCTACATACTGAAGCTCTCTGAAGAGCTTTTTAAAAATGCTTATTCCTAAATTCTTTCCTCCCCCAAAGATTTCCATCTCTGTTCAAGGTTATGGCCTGGGCATCAGGAATTTATATAATCTCCCTAGGTGATCCTAATATGCAGCCAAGGATGAGAATCACTGTTTTTATGTCTTCTACCTCAATCAATTGTAATCTTTCTCCTTTAAAGAAAAATCCAGTGATTTTGCTAATAGCAACAAGAAGCAGCTGGAGGTAGAATATCGCTTTCTAGGCCCTCTTTTGGCTAAGCCTTTGTCACTATTGTGTGATGCTAATCTGTCATGTCAAGTCAAGTCATGTTTCTAAAGCATTCAGAAAGATGAAACGGTTCAGAAGGTAGTGATATTAAAAGAAGATGCCAAGACAAAGGAGTTGCAATGGGTTGGCCCCCAAGTCGGCTACAAAGTGAGCTTGCAGCTGGCAATCAAGGGAACGGCAGCAGCCAGGGCTACATGGCCCTGGCATCTTCCAATTTTGTTGTTAAATGGGTATTTCCACTGAGATTCCCAAATTAACATTTTCAAGTTACAAAAACAAGACAGCAGCGATCAGGAGCACAATACTGCCCCCAAGAGGAAAGAAACCTAAATGGCACTTGGATGGCTCTGCAGAGCTGAGAGCCTCAGGTTCTGATGGAAGAGAAATACCACACTGAGGACAAAGCTGCTCAGCTGGAAAGAGGCTCGGAAGCAGCAAACGTGTCGAGTTCTTTGTCTGTAATAAGTTTTTATGTGAACGATAGTGGTGATTCATGAGGGAATATTTACTTTCAGGTAAACGTCCTCTGAGGTCATCATGCACGTAAATTTCCAACCATCAGTATATATGGGTAAGGTTAATAATCTTTAGGTTATAATCTGAATTTTCTTCTGAGAAACAAAAGCAAATTCTGAAGAAACTCAATAATACGATCTAAATGGAAATAAAGTAAGTTTTACCAAAATACTTAGAAGAGAGTTTAGTAATTTGGTTTCTCAAAAATTTGAAACTCATTTCTGGGTTCAGTGTTTATGAGCAGATGCTGAAGAGCAGAAAATATAAATGCTGTAAAAGGGAGACAGGATCAGGAGCCCCTAAGGCAAATCTTGGAGTCAGCAAGCCTGCCTTGGTGTGCTTCTCCATCTCTTTCATTTGTCCCCCACATGTGTTCATTCACCTGAGGGGATGGAAATGGTGGGAGGCTTGGAAAGTAACTTTAGGAGCTTTTAAAAATCACTGTGAAAGGCTGGCTCTCTTCCTCCAAGGAAGGAGGCTGGTGCCCCACCTAATGGCTGGTTCCCATTTCTTGGGAAATACTCTATGGCCAATAAACTCTCCCAACATTCTTTTAGTCAAAAGCCTCCCAGTCTGATTTGTTACCCCAGGGCTCCCTGAATGCACAATATGGAGGTCGGGGAGGGAGGACCTCAGCCATTACAGACTCTACTAATGCAGAGGATGCCGACCAGCATCATTTGCAGAGACAAGAAGGGAGTATTGGGAAGAACAGGTGTGATCAAGAACCTCAATGAGAAGAGGTTGTTGCTATGAGCTCTCTTTCTCACCCAGAAGTCAGATATTCTCATCAGTCTGGATTTCAAAAGCCACATATGAAAAAAGGGCAAGCCTTCCTTCAAGAAACATGAAACTAAAACAGAAACCGGACATGGAAGTACCGTCTGTTCTCACAGCCTGCCAAGGACTTGCTCCAGACCAAGAGAGTCTGAGTCTCTGGGGACCTACAGCAGCATCTGCCAAGTGTTCTTGATGATAAGAATCACCTAGGTCCTTGTTAGATATAGAAATTTCCAGCCCCCACCAGGGTCTATCCCAGCCCACTGAATCAGAATCTCCAGAGCCTGGGAGTCTGTATGTTTCACATCGCCCTGCTGGTCTGGAGTGGGAGATGGACATTTCCTGGATAATTATATAAATATCTAGTGCCATGAGAGAGTGTCAAAGGGAGAAGAAGGAGCCATGTGACACCTGACTTAGGAAGCCTTCCCAGAAAAATGTCCTTTAAACAGCCATCTACAGATGAGTAAAAGTTAATTCGTGGGAGCAGGGGAGGGTAGGATATATATATTTCAGGTATATGGGGGGAGGGGGGATGTGCAAAAGCTCTAGGTAGCTTATAGTCTAATAGTAAAAGAGTATGTTCCTCAAATATTGGAAACCAAGGTACTATGTTTTAAATGTCATGGGGCAGGAGGTCATGCAAGATGCTATTACAATTCAGTTAGAATAAGGACTGGGAAAGGGTGAGGGTGTGGGAATTGAAAGACTGAACGAATTTCCATCCAATTTAGGCTTTCTGAGTAGAAGGGAAAGCAAAGCAGAGACAAGGATACAGGTGACTCCAGGACTGTCCATGAGATAAGTCACAGAGGGTGTGGAGGAAAGAGGGCAGACATCGTGAAGAAGTACATTGGGCTTCGAATCTCAGGAAAGGGATTTTTCTCTCCTGAGTGTCGCATCACCTTGATATTCTACTTCTGGCCTACCCCATGGAATAGTTTTTCCTATTATCAACATTTGTTTTTTTTTTTTTTTTTTAAGATTTTATTTATTTATTTGACAGAGAGAGACACAGCGAAAGAGGGAACACAGCAGGGGGAGTGGGAGAGGGAGAAGCAGGCTTCCCACGGAGCAGGGAGCCTGATGCGGGGCTCGATCCCAGGACCCTGGGATCACGACCTGAGCTGAAGGCAGACGCTTAACGACTGAGCCACCCAGGCGCCCCTATTATCAACATTTGTAACTTGAAATTTTCTCACTCTTTCAGTCTTTGGTGCTTCCAGTACATTTCATAATCACTTGAAAAGATTCAGCTGTGGCAGATCTCTCACCAACTGCCTCAGTTTCCCAGGAAGTAAGAAACTACAGATGAACAATATAGGTGTATGTGCCCGCATACAGAAGCAATGGTAAAAGTGGCATTTGCTGATTATTTTCCACTGTTTCTTGTATTTAATTCAGCTTAAACTGACCATGATTTTATTTTCAAATTAGTGTTCTCAAAGGAAAATATATTAGATTGAGGCTTTTCATTTGGAAAACCATAATATTCGCATTACCATTTCAGTGTCCATTTGGTCATTAAAAGTAATCATTCACGCTGATGGGCAGCAGTCCTGAATCAAGCACCACAGTGAGAGAGGAGAGCATTCTTCAGGCTTCTAGGCATCAGCTGCTAACCTTTTCTAACCTCACCACAGCAAGGGGCTAGCTTCTTGTAGCACCTGAGCCCGTCACACAGATGCTATCAAAGGTATCTGCAGTGGGGTGCTGTGCATGATAGATATTACAATCTAAATGGGTCTTTTGTTGTAGTTTAGTTCAAATGGAGTGAATGACTTTTGGCCTGAAGCCATACTGATTTATTTGTCTGACTTTTATTTCAGGAACAGTTTCCTTCAAGAAAAAGGAGTTTTGTTTAGGCACCTATAGGGAACTTAAAGTATTCAACGGAACCAAAGGTATTCAATGACTGAAGTAGATCTCAGGACCAGGAGCTCCCCTATCCCTGTCCTGGGCCATGTGCCATCCCTCATGGTGCCACTGCTTCTCTCTGTATGAGCCCCATCTCCACTGCCTCTCCTCCAGTATTTGCAGCTCATGAAGCCTCTGCTTCCTCACATCTCAGTCTTGCTCAGACTGAGACCCTGACCACAACCCTCTTCACAGTCCTCTTAAAGTTCAAACCCCTGGTGAAAGGTCCCACTGTCCTGTCTTCTAGGTGCAAATTCTTAAGAAAGAGAATATGATTGGTTCAGCTCATCCTATTGTACCAAAGGGAAGAATACCAGGCTGGGGTGACATTCAGATTACTGAATTTAGCCATTAGCTCTGCACTTGTGCTGGACAATCAGAGTCTGCCAGAGGTAGCTCCTTGACTGCTAGACTGTGGAAAGTTCTGGGCAGAGTGGGTGTGTGGGGGGGTTCAGTCAGATCAGTTGAAGGGCACAAGGAAGGCTCAGGGAAACCCTGATTTCCAATGGATACAGAAGTATTTCAATATTTTAATAACCAGTATGGCCATACTGGTTTATACTGCTGAAAACTCTGAATCCCTGGGAGTGGAGTAGGACAGAGACATGATATGCACAATACGGCCTCCTTGGAAGGTAGTCTAGGTTTAACAGGCATTCAAGGCTCAGCCCGTGCAATACCTATGTATGTCTTTGAAAGAGGCATGAACCTTGAGGGCAGTGAGGACAAAGTGTTTAGTTCCTACTCATCCCCCCAAAGAACCATTCATGCCCTCCTACATAGAGGGAACTAGTCAACCAACCGATCAATGCCATCAGCTGATTGGGGAGTGAGGGCTCCCCCGCATCAGTCCTGGCTTTGCACATATCTGCCTACGAGGCTTTGTACACAGGGTCTCAGTGTCTTCACCCTTAAAATGATAAGTTTGTATTGTATAAACTCCACAATCCCTTTCCCACTTCAGAATCCTCCCATGTTCAGAGGGCTTATTTTAAGATTTGTGATGAGAGGTACAGGCAGTGCCAACTTCAAGGGGAGGAGGAAACCTTATTGAAGAAATTCAGCACAGCAACGAAAAACATAGGTTCTGGAGTCAAATTCTGACTCCACCATTGTGGTTTGTATAACACACACAAAATCCTTCCTTAATCCTGCTATGAATCTAATAGGAAGCTAGAACAGCAGAGTGAGAATTCCATTAAGACATTGGGATAGGGCGCCTGGGTGGCTCAGTTGGTTAAGCAACTGCCTTCGGCTCAGGTCATGATCCTGGAGTCCCGGGATCGAGTCCCGCATCGGGCTCCCTGCTCGGCAGGGAGTCTGCTTCTCCCTCTGACCCTCCTCCCTCTCGTGCTCTCTGTCTCTCATTCTCTCTCTCACAAATAAATAAATAAAATCTTTAAAAAAAAAAAAAGACATTGGGATAGAAGATTGATGATGGGAAATTATCCCATAAGCCGGCCCGTGAAAGGAATTTCCAAGCACTGTGACATACCTGCAGAGAGTAAAGGCCATATTAAATCAGATGTCAGAGATATCAAAGGAGCATCTGCCCCAAGCAGCTGGTGACAGCTCTCAGTACAAGAAGGGCTTACACAGGGTGCGAGACACGCAGACGTCTGAGAAGCTTGGTTCCATCTTTAAAAGAATACTGTTAGCCAAGCAAAGCATAAGCATTAAATTTTAATATCATTGTAAGTGCTGGAATGTCCTCATAAAACTTGAAAATCTGTGCTTGCTGGGCCCACAGAGAACAGTCTGCACTTTTCTGGGCTATAAACTTGCTAGGTGGAGTGCCGGTAAGAAGAGCTGGTCTTTCCTTTGGCTGGCCTTCCTCTCCCTTGGCCTCTCTGAGGCTACCTTCAGGAAGGATGCTCCAACAGCACTGGATGCCCACACCTGGCTGGTGCCCCAGCAGCCCGAGCTGCTAAAGATAGACCCGTTAAATAACCACTCCCTGGATAACTATAAGCTAGAAAAGGCCCGGGGACCCGGCCTGGGAGAGTCTCTGCCAACTTCCTTCTACTTTGTACAACTTCCCTCCCTGCCTCGCTCAGACTTAAAGGGGCACAGCTCCACAAACACTTTGTCAAGAGGCTCTTGCCTCTCCTGAAAAGCTGTCATTCAGACACCCGTTAGGGCCACAGAGAGGATGGTCTGGGAGTTGGAAAACAACTATATCAATAATACCAGTAATAACCAATAATAACTGGTTAGAAGCCAACCTTGTGTCAGGCTATGTGCTAGGCACTTCATCTCCTCTACTTCATTTAAATCTCACCACAACCTTAGGAGGTTATGCTGTGCAGGTGGTCACTCCCTGAAATTTGGTCTGAGGACTAGAAGCATATGCCTCACCTGGGAGCTTTTCAAAGATGCAGAGTCTTGGGCCCCCCTCCCCCAGATTTGCTAGGCCAGATTCCACATTTTTAAACAAGTTCTTCAGGGGATTTTTGTGCACTTTACAGCTGGAGAAGCACTGATGTAACTCAGAAACTAACAGCTCAGTCACCTGCCATCCTTAGTACTGGTTTTCTTACCTGAAGAAATGAAGGAGTTACTAATAATCACTCCACTTTCTGAGGACATCGGCAAGCACACACTGCCCCTAACCCTCACAACAGCCCTGAAAGGCAGATATTCAGGCTCTCGTTTTACAAATCAGGAAACTAAGGCCAGAGCTAGCAAACAGCTTCCCCATTTACAAAGTTAATAAGCATTTGAGCCAGGATGCAGACCTTCCCTGAAAGACTGAAAGCTAATACCTTTTCCTTTCCTCCATGTTGCCTCTTAAATGATCTCAGGGATTATTCCGCTTTTCATCAACAACTGGTTTGACCCAACTGGTTATTCCATGGACAAATTAACAAGCTGTGTTCCATGACCTCCCTCCAGTTGGCTCTGAAGAATTCCTTGTTCCTGCTCAGCTTCTCACTGGCCTCAGTGCATCCCATTTGTCCACCCCTGTGAGGCTCCAGGCACTTCAGACCCCAGAGCACAGCCTGCTGATGAACTGTCCCACCATGTGCTCCCTGCAATATGTCCACCACCAGCTCAGCACTGGTTACTGGTCAAGACCCAGCCTCACCTGAAAACTCCCTAGGAAGGGGCTTGCCCTTTCCCATCCTTTTTTAGATCCCAGGGCACTTGTGTAGTTTCTGAGTCAGATAGATACCAAGTTAGCTTAGTACAATTTATCACTATATCTAACCTATTACTAGTCTGAGGCAAATATGGACACATTGAAGCCTTGGCACATGTGACCTCTCTCAGCCTTTCGTTTTGCAGCAGGGCAGTTTGAGGTCCAGAAAGGGAAGTCCATTTTCTTTCTTCTTGTGGTCAGAAGATCTATGTAATGGTTGCCCTAAGTCCCTTGAAACAAAATTTTAGCCCATCATATTACATCCTGCAACATCATCATTTATTAATTTTTTACATTCAACAACAACTACAACAAAAATCCTGCAACGTGTCTTACATGTCTAAGAAGCCCAAGAGAATTATAAAGGCTTAAAGAGGAGAAGTGGAAGAAGAAACAGACAGAAAGATGAAAAGCAGGAAGGAGAAAATACAGAAAGAATCTTGAATTGGTTCTCACCAATTCAGAAGGAGTGGAGTTAATTAAAATTCTTCAATAGTAATAGCAAAAACAGCTACCACTTACTATGAACGTGCATCAGGTACTTGTAAGCATTCTCCAGCCAGGACTTCATTTAATTCTTACAGGTTTCCAGAAAGAGGAAAGTGAGACTTAGTGGGTGAACGACTTATCAAAGTCACAAGTGAGAGGTCGGAGACTCAAACCCTGGCCCAAACTCTTCACCTAATGCAAGGACAAGGAACTTCCACAGGTGCCCAGAAATGTCAGCTTGAGTATGACCACATGGGGTCCAAGACCCAGAAAAAGCAGTGAGACTACAAACAGGAGAGACATGATTTGGGATAGCTTGACTGAGAAGGCAACATTCCCTCTCGGATTCCTGTGCTACTATGACACTTTGGAAGCAAACACTGAGCACCACTCAGCCCCTGCCCTTCCCCCTAGAAAACCAGAAGTTTCTCTAGTTCCACATTAGCTGGTTTCTCATTATGTAAACAGTCTGAGCCATCTTCATTCAATTTATTGCTACATTAGTCCCAAACCTAGCTAGGGATATACATTAACTTTTAATAACGTGTCCTTGATGACTTGTAGAAATCAGTCCCTGCCAGCTCCCTTCTTAAATTTATCCTTGTGAATCAGGGAGCAGTGAGGAAAAGCAAGTTAAACCCAGTGTCCTTCTGCAGCTGAGGGAAAGAAAGAAATTTGGAATTCTTGGGAGACCTTTAAAAATATATCTAATGTTTAATCATCTGCTAGAAGCATATGGTAGTAAATAGTAACTTGTTAGCAGGTTTCTGGTACTGTCCATGCTTTTTCTCAAAATCTTGGCAATGATACCAACTAGCATCAGGGAAAGGGAGAGACTTACTTAAAAATTCGTTGGGAGTTATTCTTCCTGATCACAGCCCTGCTCCCCGAAGTGGGGAGCAATTTAGGCTTTATTCATTGCTATAATAAACCTGAAATTAATTCAGAATTTAATCACAAGAAGAGCCTTTGAGAATCAATCCAATTTTCAGTCAACATCATTATCATCACCATCAACAAATGTTTATTGGGCATCTAGGACACTAGATGCTGGGAATACAAAGAAGCCTGAGCCCATCTTCCTGTTCTGAAAGTGCTTCAGTGGAGAGAAAAGTAACACCATATTAGAATTCACTCAAGATAAAAGGTGTTACAGGAAATAGGCTGGGGCAGAAAGAGAAGGCAACATGTGCAGAGCCACAGAGGTCAGAATTCAGAGAGAATGTCCCTCAGGTAAGATTCTGGAGTGGGAGAGTGACTTCCACAGGATGCATCAGTAAGATCTAGTATGAGACAGGGAGAGTCTGGGGAGATGGTCTCCAGCTAAGTAAGGCAGATGCAGACTCTAGGGGTGGCCTGTGGGAATAGAAAACAAAGGACCACTGTAGAATCCACCAAAAAGAAATAAGAAGCCCAGGGTGCCTGGGTGGCTCAGTTGGTTAAGCAACTGCCTTCGGTTCAGGTCATGATCCTGGAGTCCTGGGATCGAGTCCCGCATCGGGCTCCCTGCTCAGCAGGGGGTCTGCTTCTCCCTCTGACCCTCTTCCCTCTTGTGCTCTCTGTCTCTCATTCTCTCTCTCTCAAATAAATAAATAAAATCTTTAAAAAAAAAAAAAGAAAGAAGAAGCCCACAATTCCCTTCTAGGTGCTTTCTAAAATTATCTGCAATCTCCCACTGATCTTTCTAGCTGTGACTGTCAAATGAC
Source organism: Mirounga leonina (assembly GCF_011800145.1). Taxonomy (NCBI): domain Eukaryota; kingdom Metazoa; phylum Chordata; class Mammalia; order Carnivora; family Phocidae; genus Mirounga; species Mirounga leonina. The sequence continues at coordinate 1,602,411 of NW_023270244.1, forward strand.
AAAGAAACTAGGTTGAAACCCTTCGTTTTTCTCTCACTGATCCTATACTCCCAAATAAATTTCTTTTGATTTTGCTCTCTTCCCTTGGTGCACTTTTTTTAGGGTTTTATGTTTTACCCTATTTGAAAAGAGGCTTTGTTTTTAAACAATCCCATTTTAATAAGACATCTTCCTCAAAGCGACTTTGTGAAAGCTATTTATTAAGTTGACAATATCAACCAAGTGCTTAGAGCTCCTCTAAAGAAAGATGCCAACTAATGTAAAAACAATCACAGGCAACGATGTGCTGCCGGTGGGGGGTGGGGTGTTCTTCTTTTAATTAGCATTAGAATAGCTGTGGCCTCTGAGGGCTGATAAACTCCTCCAAACAATGGCAAAGCAAAAGCCATTCAGGTTGGACATCCCCAAATTTTGAATGGTCATGTTCTGAAGACATGTGAATTTGTCATTTGAGAGTCAAGCCAAGCTTTTCCATAGTGAAAAAAAATGGTCCAATGATGGCCAGTGGTTCCTGTGCCCCTGCTCTGTAGTGGGCACTGTTCTAAGCCCCTCACATGACTTATTCCATTTCTTCCTCACAGCAAATTCTATAAAGTTGGTGTGATTATTATTTGTTTCTTGGAGGGAGAAACCAGGGTTCAGAATGTATAAAAAACTTGCCCAAGATTATACAGCTAAGAAATAGCAGTGCCAAAGATTCTATAGGCTTAGCCAGTGTTTGATCCTACCTTCTCTGTAAGAACTGATGCTCAGCAGGCCAGGACTAGGGTTGAAACTAGTGAGGTACTCTCACCTGGAGCTGCAAAAAGCTCAGTAGGCCAGCTCCACGTAGACTATCTAATCTGTAGTAAAGCCAGCCCAACATATTCTTCAGAGTATTGTGCCTGGCCAGCCTGGGCCACCTACTGTATCCATCTTGCCAAACTCATCAGTAGTTCTCATACTTTAGTGTCAGTATCACCTTAGAGGTTTTTGTTAAATTCAAATTCTTAAGGACCCACCCTAAGAAATTAGGATTCACTTTGCCTGGGATGGTCTTTGTTACCCTCTCCTCTGCAGCTGGCATTAACCCCTCTTCCTGAAGTGGAGAACCAAGGATTGAACTGGGAATGGGAAGAGGGAAGGTCAGCACAGTTACTCTGGAGAAAGGAGAAGGAAACTGAAAGGACAAGAAATCAAGGACAGCATGCTCTTTGGCTCTATGACAGCAAGCATAACCAGGTTGGCTCTTTCCATAGAGAAGGTACAGGGCTATTTATATAGAGGAATATAGAGGAGTTAAGATGGTGGAGGAGTAGGGGGGCCCTGTGTTTGTCTTGTACCTCAAACACAAGTAGATAGTTAACAAATCATTCTGAACACCCAAGAAATCAATTGGAGATCTGAGAAAAGAAATGCTGCAAGTCTACAGGTAGAAAAGCAACCACTGTTTGGAAGGTAGGAAGTGAGGAGACTTCAATCCAGTGTGATATATCAGAGGACATGGCAGAGGGGAGGGAGCCTGCCTAAGGAGGCTACCACAAAGTATTATAAGCAGCAGAGTGCAGAATCAGAACTTTTAGAAGTCTGCTACAGTGGGGAATGTGCCTGGCTTAAAGTTGCTCAGGTGGTGAAGTGGGGCAGAATCCCAGGTGTTATAGCATGGCCTGAGGATCCCCAGGGTTGCAAGAAGAATGGGTGACACCTAAGTGTAGCACAATTCCTAGGCACAGGAGCAGGGAAGCTGGCTGAGAACAGTGAATCTAGATGCCGACTTCCTGCTCTGTGTTGCCATAAACTGCAAACCACTGCACAGTTGTGTGACCACTTTCCTGGGAGGGATCCAGCAAAAAGCAGAAGTGTGGCAAGACCCTCCCCAGATAGAACAGCACAAGTCCACACTGTGGGAATCCCTAAAATTTGGAGTTTTGAAATTCAGTTGCATACCTGAGATAAAAACACTCAGTCACAGGCTGGGTGAACACAGAGTTCTGAAGGAAAGCAGGGAGACAAGAGTGATTGACTGCTTTTCCGTCACTGAAGAGTGAGGGGTGTGAAAGCAGGGCACCACCATATTAATCCCACCCATCAGTGCTGATAGACTTCAGAGAGCAAAACAACACCACCTAATGGAGTCTGGAGCCGCTTACACCGAGGCCTGCCTCCCTGCACACTGGAGGGGCATTTTTACTAGGGCAAGTCCTCCTGAGAATTAGGCCCCTCCCCCGGAAGACAAGCACAGACAACGCATTCACGCCAAGTTTACTGATCATAGAGGGCTGCAGAGCTTCAGCTCGTGGGGAAAACAGTATAGAGCAGACTTTGTATTTTTATTCTATAGTCTTTTAGTATTATTTTTTAGTTATTTACTTATTTTTTAAATTCTTTCTTATTCTTTTTTAATTTTCATTTTTATATATACTTTGTGTATTTTTTTTCTTTCTTATTTTGGGATCTAGTTTCTTTTAACAAGCAGACCAAAACACACCTAAGATCTAGTTTGTTGGTGGTGGTGGTGGTGCTGGTGGTGGTGTTTTTATCATTTGTTTCTTTCTTTCTTTCTTTCTTTCTTTCTTTCTTTCTTTCTTTCTTTCTTTCTT